>NC_085966.1:20302096-20442045 GCF_910591565.1 Cydia splendana | reverse complement strand
CTTTACTGGAGTAATATTAGTTTAAGCATGTAAAAACGCCTTAGCTTGTAGCGTGTGATTGGCTTAAAGGACTCGCATCCAGGTCATAATTGTAAAAAAAAGTAGCGTGCGGCAACATTGGTTTCCCTCTCTTCTCTATCCAATGTCATACACAAAACATAACATCGTGTAAATGTAAGAATTTTAGTTTAAATTAATTATACCCAGTAAAAGTTAAAATAATTTTAATTCCAAAGTATCTCTAATAACCAACAATACCTACACTATTTTTGCCAGTTAGCGGCATTGAAAAAAATAACAATTAATGCCATTAAAACGCCGTATTCTCACAAAATTAACGGTTACGCATAACTAAACACTATTTAGCACTTATTTATGATATAGGAAGCAAACGAGCAGACGCCATGACACCCGCAACACCAGAGGGTTTATAAGTGCGTTGCCGGCTTTTAAGATTACGGAGTATTTTAGGGAGTACGCTCTTGAAGGTTAAAGTAAAGTTAGGGTTAAGTTTAGGTTGGAACGTAGATAATATTCGCATGTATGAATGAATAAAATAAACATTTTCTTTCCTTTTGCCACTCTAATATTGATAGGCATTGCTCTCCCTTTCACGCTCTTCCGGTCGATACGACGTTCTATCGGAATCTAATCGCGTTATCGCGGCCATCACAGCGGTTATCGTGTTTACAAAATGGCGCTGATTAAAAATGGTGGTTAATATTCACGTGATCACTGCCACGTGTGTGGGATGAATCAAGTAAAGTAAGTAAGTAAAGTAAAGTTGAATACGTATAAATTTACATACCTAGGCAGTAAAGTATTCTATGTCTCATACCTAGCTATCACACGTAGGGTGACTGGTATAGTTATTGGAAACTACATAGTAATTCGGCACTCCTAACTGATTAGTTAGGAGTTAGAAAGAAACAAGCCAATTGAAGCCTTATTGTTAAGAGTGGCCAATTACTATGTAGTGTCCAATAACTATAGCAGTCACCCTGATTCTTACTTACTGGCCGAGGTGTGTATATTATTATTCTGTTCGACGGAGCCGAAAAGCGGCAACTTCGTTTAACGCAGCGGGCCGAAAGTTGACGCTTTCCGGGCGGAGCTTTTTGGTCACTTTTATTGACGCTTAATATAGGTGAAATGCCAAACAAAGTGACGCATTGAATACCACTCATACAAAAGCCAATTTTGCTCTATGACTACGAAAATACACATTCTGATACATAGCCCTAATTATAAATCAGACTAAGCACAATTTTTTATCTTATCACATCTAGAGATTTGGAGCCTTACCGTATGCCTGAGCACTGAGCAGTGTGAAACGGACATATTCGCTAACGTCTGCGTAACTTACTTTCTATTCATCTTGCTTGCACTAGTATGCCGTACGAGCGAAAGTAAGTTATGCTATGCTCATGCTAGCTGGTGGTAGACGTATAGGTACAGTTACGAAATTAATTTCTTACCAATTTTATACTTTGTCACAATGACAATAGTATGAGGTGTCTTTCGACTTTCATATTGATTATCACTGTGACAAGGTACGAAATGGGTCGGAAACCACCTCAAGTCTGCACGTTTTAAACGTCAAATCAACTTAGATACTGTAGTAACCTTAGAGCATTTAATAACCGGAGTCGCCTTTAACCCTTATCTTGGCATTGTAACACCCGTGATACATGGAACTTTAAAAAATCTAGCAGGTTCACTTTATTACCTAACAAAATAATTCTGCCATCAATATGTCGAGCTACCCTCCTTTCTTATAGAAAAAAATAATGGACACAAGTGTCTTTGTAAATTAATTAGTAATAATCAACATGGCGCCACGGAAACAGCAGATTTCGGTTCGCACTGGAAGTTTTGCATTTATTTCGTAGATTAGTATATATGTTTCCATAATCTACATTTTGATTCATTTACTATCTGTTAGTGCATAAATATTTACAATGCGTTCGAATTTAAAAACATTTGATACACAGAACCTTACATGAAACTGTTATGTATTACATTTGATACATTGCCAAGAACTCAGAAATGTACATATCGAAAGGATTGTATTACATTTAATACATTGCCAAGTTGTCGTCAAAATAGTTTTACATGTTTTTTATTTTTTTTTTTATATTTGTGGGGTTACAAAACATGTTTCCAGTATTTAATATTAGTTGTCGTTTTATTTATTATAAGTTATTACACTTTGATTTATTTAAAGTACTAGATGTTATTTAACTGTATATTCGTACACTGTAGCATTATTGCTACGCCGTAGCCCGTAGCACGGAAAAAATGCCCCCAAAGTAAAAAAAAATATATTTTTTTGACTTTTAATTTATTTGTTTACTTTTCATATTTTACTCAACTTTTTGCTGACGACTTTTTTGAAACTTTACAGGATCAAATTTTCCGCCCATGTGATCAGGTATACGTAGATATAATTTATTTTACAGGTCTAATAGTCATCTGATGCTTTAGATTGCGTTTAATTAGCAATAAATGTTAGTTTCTGTTGCATTAAATGTTTAATTTTTATTAAAATTCACATTTTTCTTCTAAAAAGTAGGTAACTATTTTGTCGAGGGATTGGCATTGTATCAAATATGATACGTATGATTTTCCGAAACTAGAAAATCCTGGATTTTTTCCCTTATTTTTAATAGTCTAGTATGCTCAAAAGGTGACGAAAAACTAAAAAAAATGTTTATATTTAAGATATTTTGAGCCTTGCCAAGATAAGGGGTAAGAGCTTAGCCCTCTGCCGAAAACCTTGCACAATTGTGCAAACTTTTGTATGGACTGACGTTTATCTGATGGCTATTAGTACGTTAAGTACAAATCATGTACTTATAACCATACATTTGATGTGCCCTCCCCCCGCAGAAATCGGCAGACTGTTTTGTACAGAAAATGACAGCCAAGGCGTCTCCAGTTACTAAATGCTCTAAGGTAGTTACAAATACCTGTCTAGTTCACACGTGCTTGCGGTGCCTGTTCCAAGAATCATTCACAGCAAAATGAAGCGATTATTCTAACTATAGTCAGCAGAATCATAATTGCTTAGGCGAGCTGACTTGCCAAGCATTTACCTATTTCTTGTGCTAATAATTGAATTACCGAGTTGCTTTATCAGTGATTTAAATTCGTAATATTTTTAGCTAGAATATTCAAATATAACTTTAAAAAACAACATAAAACTAAATCAAAGGGGAAAGATTAAAACTAAAACTACAACTGAAGTTATAAATAAAAACCTGGCCCTCTGGCTTATGAAAATGTTTACTCATTTTCGAACAATTTAATATACCTAGGTACTTACCTCACCAAATCAAACTAGAAATCGAAATGCCAAAATAAAAGCCTTACTTATGAGTTTTTGGACGAATCAGGGCAGTACCTACAAATTTCTTCATTACGAGAATGTTCGGAAATCAATTGTTGATTGCTGTCACCAACTGTCACTATGTTACATTGTAATCAGACTAATAATCGGCTTCCTAGTATTCTTAGAAGAAGGTAGCGAAGTATTATTTCATAAGCCAGTGTTTCTAAGCTCTTGTACAGCTCGCATTTCTCAACCTATTCTCGTGAAATTTGGTGAGCACTGTGAACAGGTTCGATCATTATACATATAAGTACTTATGTATAATTTTTTTTGGGTATTTTTTTCAAAATGGCCAAATCATGGAGGTCCTCGTGGTCTACAGCTCACAGAGCCACTTTTTATTATGTACCGTAACCGTGCCGTACCGTAAGCTTGCAAAAATATCCTCCTTAATTAGAAAATTAAAAAATAAAGTTTTGCAAACCATATCGTGTTACATATTAAATAAAAGGGCCTATTTTGAGGATCTCAAATATATTTTTTTTATAATTTTATATTAAATAGTTTAGAAATTATTTAAGCAAATAGGCAAAAAATTACCATCTCCCCCCCTCCCCTTAACTCCGATACTACTGGGTCTAAAATTTTGAAAAAAATACACAATTAGTTCTTTACCTCTAGATGACAGGAAAACTAGTGTCCGACCGAAACATGTTTTTTTGCCGAAACCGAAACCGAAACCGAATATTCGGCTTTGGCTCTAGTTTCGGCCGAAACCGAAACCGAAACCGAACCTTTTGTAGACTTGTTAAAATCGTTTAAAAAATGTCATAAAACCGCTTATACACACATACAGTGAAACCTGGTTAATTGGCACCTGGATAAATGGAAAACCTCAATAATTGCAACCAAAGGTCCGGTCCCGGTCCCTTGAGACCAAAATGCCTCTATAATTGAAAGTTTGGAACCTCTATAATTGCAATTTAGATTTTAGTGCTTTTCGTAATTTTGCCTCTGTAATTGACCACATCGCAACTAAGACCTCTATAATTGACACTGTGCTAAAAAAATCCGTTATTTTAGCTCTTCTTATTACCTCTATTATTGAAACGAGACTTATTGATTACCTCTGTAATTGAAATAATGTAGTTGTAGACAGCAGAAACAATATTTTAATAGCAATGATCATTTTATTTTAAATCTTCATCCAGAATTCAATTTATTTATTGGGTATCTAATATCTATCACAGCCAAATAGGTAGGTAGGTGAAATACTTTTGATTAAATCAAAAACAAAGTATGCTTTTTACATTCCAATAAAACTTTCTTCTACAATTCAAGGGAATTTATTAAACCCAAATGATTAATAAGAAAATAAAGTAGTAATTAATGTAGGTAGTATAAAAGTGCAAGTCATAGACCAGAAACCCAGAAAGTAAGCTTGTAAATCTACTTTCAATGGTTATTTGCACTTCCATAAAAGAAATTTGTCAGAACGCAACCTCTATTAATGAAAACCTCTATAATTGACACAACGAATTTTTGAACCTCGTTAATTGGCACGACCTGCTTAAATGAAAAACCTGGTTGATTGAGAAAAAAATGCCGGTCCCTTGAAATTGCAATTATCCAGGTTTTACTGTATTATGGAGCTGTCAACACCCAATGTCCTTGAAATTGATGTTACTTAAGCAGTTTTTTAAGAAAATTACTAGAGTTAGACCAAGGTAATTTTGCAACGATTTTGATAACATACGCAGTGCAAGTGTTATTTTAAACGTCAAAACTTCTATGAAATTATGACGTATAAATAACATTTGCACTAGTTGCGCTGCGTATGCTATCAAAATCATTGCAGAATTTTCTTAGTCTAACTCTATTCATTCACCAGTCAAGCTAACATGTAGATAAACCAAAAACGCGAGCGCAGCGAGCTCGAAATTTTTTGTTAAAATATCGCAAGGCCGGGTACCGATCTTCACCTGGGCCTAAAAGTCCGAAGTGCCCCAGTGAGGCGAACTTTCATACGAAGTCAAAGCCGTGCTTCAGGCTTCAGGATAAGTAGTTGAGCACAAACTCCAACCAATGTCTATTGTATTAAAAAGCGAGATATTTCCTTGAGCGCTGGTGGCCTAGCGGTAAGAGCGTGCGACTTTCAACCCGAAGGTCGCAGGTATAAACCCCGGCTCGTACCAATGAGTTTTTCGGAACTTATAGGTATACGAAATATCATTTGATATTTACTATTTGCTTTTCGGTGAAGGAAAAACATCGTGAGGAAGCCGGACTAGTCCCGATAAGGCCTAGTTTACTCTCTGGGTTCGAAGGTCAGTCTGATGGCAGTCGCTTTCGTAAAAACTAGTGCCTACTAGGGCTTCCAAATACCGGACTTCTCACAATACCGGTATTAATACCGAAACTGTCTTCATCAATACCGGGATCCCGGGATCCCGGTATTGACTATGAATCGCTTAAAGTTTTGAGTTTTATTAAAAAAAGGCTCACTGTAACACCAGATATGTATGTCCTTAGCTTAGGTTATTAAACAATAATCGCCATCTGCAATAATTATCATTTCACCCTCCAGGTTGGCAATCATTTTATCCGCCTTGTTGACTTCACCAGTCACATGTTTAGTTCAACCTAATAAACCAGCCAACTATGTATATTCAAATTTGCCGCCAAAAATTCGTTTGCTATACTACAATTCCTTGCTCATTTCTTTCTACTTTTTGATATAATGTTAAGAACTAATTATATTAATATCATATCCTGAACATCAGAATTCATCACCAAATATTTTCTAACGCATATGGCCAGATCTTGTTTCAATTAAATGAGACCATGAAGCCAGTTAAATGCATCTGACGTGTAGACGTCTTCTTGATTCAGCCGAATTTAATCATTTTAATGGATATTAAACGGTATAATCGGCACATTTTCCTTGTTTTTGAAAATACCGGGATCCCGGTATTGCATTAAAAAATACCGGTATTAAAAAATGCGTTTAAATAGACGGGATCCCGGTATTTCGGGATCCCGGGATCCCGGTATTGGAAGCCCTAGTGCCTACGCCAATTCTTGGGATTAGTTGTCAATTGGACCCCAGGCTCCCATGAGCCGTGGCAAAAATTCCGGGATTACGCGAGGAAGATGATGAGTTTTCTTATTATTCCTTTACCCAGGCCCAGTAACATGCGACAGTGCTATCTCATTTACTCCGATACAATTAGACAGTGTGCGCGTTATAGGTATTAACAGCCTCTTAAGACTGCGTCTAGTGGCGCCCTCTCATTAGTGGAATTGTGTTTTGATAATAAACCAGTTAATTACTGTAGCTATACATGAATCAGTATATGTAGGTACATATTAATATTGTTGTCCTACTTATTCCCCAACTTTTGGTCTTTGTCACATAGTTTAGTTTCATAGTACGAAGTACCATTTCGTAAGTTTCGGCCCGGCCGAAAGGTTCGGCCGTTTTTTGGCCGAAACCGAAACTACAGCCGAAACATGATTTTTTGGCCGAAACTGGCCGAAACCGAAACCGAAACCGAACCTTCGGTCGGACACTAAGGAAAACCTATTAGAAATCTACAGTCAAGCGTGAGTCGGACTTGAGATAAAAAATTGCGGGTAGGCTGTATCAGAACCACGACAGCAATTGTTTACGTGAAATTTGGTGTGGACAGCTACGAGTAGTGCGAAGGTCGAAGGCCAAGCTCTGCGTGGGGCCTCCCTCGGATGCTTTCAGGTCCAACATAGAATAAATAATTGGTTTAAGTAGCTAAATGAGAAGGCCGAACTGCCGTGTCAGATGTATATCTGTTATCTTGAAATAACAGAGCGATACACTAAACCAACGCAAAAAGAATATAGGCATAGTGCCTATATTCTTTTTGCGTTGCTTAACATAATACTTGAGCAAAATTTTGGTTAAATTAGAACAAATTTACTAAAGTTATTGAGTAACTAACTATCCTCTGACAGCTCAGTTAAAAAACATGGAAATGCGTGGTCGTGTCCCTAGTAGGGCTTCCAAATACCGGACTTCTCACAATACCGGTATTAATACCGAAACTGTCTTCATCAATACCGGGATCCCGGGATCCCGGTATTGACTATGAATCGCTTAAAGTTTTGAGTTTTATTAAAAAAAGGCTCACTGTAACACCAGATATGTATGTCCTTAGCTTAGGTTATTAAACAATAATCGCCATCTGCAATAATTATCATTTCACCCTCCAGGTTGGCAATCATTTTATCCGCCTTGTTGACTTCACCAGTCACATGTTTAGTTCAACCTAATAAACCAGCCAACTATGTATATTCAAATTTGCCGCCAAAAATTCGTTTGCTATACTACAATTCCTTGCTCATTTCTTTCTACTTTTTGATATAATGTTAAGAACTAATTATATTAATATCATATCCTGAACATCAGAATTCATCACCAAATATTTTCTAACGCATATGGCCAGATCTTGTTTCAATTAAATGAGACCATGAAGCCAGTTAAATGCATCTGACGTGTAGACGTCTTCTTGATTCAGCCGAATTTAATCATTTTAATGGATATTAAACGGTATAATCGGCACATTTTCCTTGTTTTTGAAAATACCGGGATCCCGGTATTGCATTAAAAAATACCGGTATTAAAAAATGCGTTTAAATAGACGGGATCCCGGTATTTCGGGATCCCGGGATCCCGGTATTGGAAGCCCTAGTCCCTAGCCAGCCGCGTGTTGTACGTTGAATGTAAGAACTTCGCTATGCTCACCCGTTCGAAAAGAGTGCAGTACGGAACCCTTGGGACGCGAGTTCGACTCGCACTTGGCCGGTTTTTAATTTTTTAGGTTATAAATTGTATGGAGATGACACCGGGCAGAATACCCTTCCAGTTTGAAAAGACACAATTACCCAGTGGGCAAAGTAGGCACATTTTACGGTACACTAAACAAAAAAAATACATATATTTGTCGGAGAATGGCTGAAATGTGCCATCTATCGCCTTCAAGAGGCGTTTTGTCATGCAAACCTTGACAAATAGAGCAAACTAGGGTGTTACGTACACTTGAGTGGCGTTCGACGCAGTTCCGCCAAGACGTCATAGAGTGCGCTCTTAAAACAATTGAAGTCCAGAACAATTGAAGTTATGCTGTCAATCAATCTTCAGAAGGAGAACGATGAGAACGAACGGGGGAAGATGACGTCTGTGGCGGCTCCTGGGTCTAATCCACTAGTTTGCTTAAGATAAGAAACGTAACGCGTGCTGCGATTTGTAATGAGTCTTGTGCAGTAAAGATTGTGAGTTGAACATCGTATTTCATTGAAGGCCCTCGTCATCCACGATTGAAGGTTCTGATGTGCTGCCGATAGTATGATACGCCCACAATTCCCGACATCAGAAGTGGGATTGTGGGCGTATCATACTATCGGCAGCACATCAGAACCTTCAATCGTGGATGACGAGGGCCTTCAATGAAATACGATGTTCAACTCACAATCTTGTTGTATTCTGTCCGCAGATGTATGCAGTGATGCATACAATGTCAGGATGCCGTGGTGGTGCAGATGATCTGCTGCGCTCTACAGTCTCTTTTGGGAGAAGAAGATCTCATCTTCGCTCTAGTCTACCAGTGAAAATCATAAAGGGGGATGGATAACGTACGGAGGGACCCGTACAATGTCAGATTGGCCGTGTCGGAGAATGGCTGAAATGTGCCATCTATCGCCTTCAAGAGGCGTTTTGTCATGCAAACCTTGACAAATAGAGCAAACTAGGGTGTTACGTACACTTGAGTGGCGTTCGACGCAGTTCCGCCAAGACGTCATAGAGTGCGCTCTTAAAACAATTGAAGTCCAGAACAATTGAAGTTATGCTGTCAATCAATCTTCAGAAGGAGAACGATGAGAACGAACGGGGGAAGATGACGTCTGTGGCGGCTCCTGGGTCTAATCCACTAGTTTGCTTAAGATAAGAAACGTAACGCGTGCTGCGATTTGTAATGAGTCTTGTGCAGTAAAGATTGTGAGTTGAACATCGTATTTCATTGAAGGCCCTCGTCATCCACGATTGAAGGTTCTGATGTGCTGCCGATAGTATGATACGCCCACAATTCCCGACATATTTATAGAAAAGTAGCTTATAAATTATAAATATATTTTTATACAATGGATGCAATAGTTACCTATAGCAAATGCTAAGTACTGAGTTATCACAGATAATAAGCCATATTAGCTTGACGAGATAATACGCGAACGTCGCATTTTTACCTAACCGACCTTACTGACTGGTCATTAATACACGGTATTATTGTTGTGTTTGTGATGCGTCACGACACGTTTGAGTTTGAATAGAAATCATGACGCGACCATTGCACAGATGTATCTACAGATTTTTTAAACGTTTAGTCTGCTAGGTGAATATGTCGGTACGGAACATCTTTTAAAAAATGTCTTCCATCAAGTGTATGATGACGTCATAAGTTATTCGTAAAGCATGCTCTATCTTGACGTCATAACGTTGTTCGGTTTGAAACGCTCAAATAATAATCCGAGAAAAGTACGTTTCTTAAGAAACTAAACCAGCCGCTGTTGTAATGTATTCACGATACCATGATTATTTCAATTCTAGTCACAACAGCAGGAAATTAGATCAAAAGCTTTAGATTGCAAACTAAAAAACTACTTTTCACACTTTCTGTTCATAAACATAAAAACTTAAGACATTTACGGCTCGATTCGGAAAATGAATTAGGTTTCTACTAGACTTCAACAAGTTACGATATGGATAATTTAAAGATATTTGTAAGATAGATATGTCAGATTTGACGTTTCCGCGATTCTGGAGGTTCTCATGAACGATTTCGACAACTTATGACTTAGATGTCCAAGTCACATCTAGTCGATATCTAATGTAGATCTAGTTGATCTCTAAATCGTTTCAAGATCTTGTCATTATCTCGAAATCCGAATAGGCCTGTTTTAGTTCACAAATTCGCGCGGTTACAGAATTATAGTCCAACACATTGTAATATTAATGCCAGTCTATGTTTAAGAGGGGGATAACGCCAACTTGTAGATTAAAAACTATTGATTTTTAACATGATTTAATCTAGGGCAAATGCCATAAATAAATCATCGGGATACTAGACTATATTTGCAAGGACAGACCTCACCCAAAACCTTAAAAGGTTAGAAAGTTGTCTGGATATAAAAAATAGCAAAAACATGACTTATGTTCATTTATTTTCATGTTGTATGTTGTATATCGTAAGTCAGCACACCAGTAACGTTCATTTATTTTCATGTTGTATGTTGTATATCGTAAGTCAGCACACCAATAACGTTCATTTATTTTCATGTTGTATGTTGTATATCGTAAGTCAGCACACCAATAACGTTCATTTATTTTCATGTTGTATGTTGTATATCGTAAGTCAGCACACCAATAACGTTCATTTATTTTCATGTTGTATGTTGTATATCGTAAGTCAGCACACCAATAACGTTCATTTATTTTCATGTTGTATGTTGTATAACGTAAGTCAGCACACCAATAACGTTCATTTATTTTCATGTTGTATGTTGTATATCGTAAGTCAGCACACCAATAACAGTATAGTCTCAACCCCTTATTCATAAACCGCGTAACAAGGCTCAATTAGCTAATAATCGTTTGTCTTTATCTGTTATTTTGACTTATGTATTTGTAAGAAAGGGATAAAACATAATTTAACTAAATCTGACCCGTAAAGTTTTATGAATAAGGGGGTTAGTATACAATAGCTAGAGATAGAGCCGAAGGATCCGACAAGCATGATTTTAAAGAGGCGCGACGGCCTTATCTTTTGTGCCCTTCTAATTTCTTGGTTTTACACCATGAATCTAGTATATTACTGGATCAGGCATGAAGGGTGGGAGGAAATGACCGAACAGGATAGTCTTATTTATCTTTCAGTAGGAGTAGCAGCGAAAGAGCTATTATTGTTTGTCCTTGTCACAGCCTCACATTGTTTTTATTCCCCACCGTAAATTTAGTATGGATTATGGTGGGCAACAAATAAATTCGACCAATCATAGCGTCGCATTGCGTACGTTTTGTCCCTCACGGAGGCACGCGTATAGCACTTCTATAGGATCCTACCTTCTATGCTTTACACCCTCTCTTAATACTCAATCTATGTTTAAGTTGGATTTGTTACGCAAGTTGGGAAAACAAATTCGATAAGCCTGCCGTAACTTCTTAATTAAGTGCAAGTATCTGTTACAAAGTAAGATTCTTGTAAACAAGATTGTGCAACGTCGCATCATTTAGGATGTTAAGTTTTATATTTATAGTCCTACAATGTTAGGTTTTATAACGCGACACATCCAGTTTCAAATATCAACTTCATAATAGACTATACTCTAGGTATTTAAATAAAAGTAAACAAAATCTACCCTCAAATGGCTCCTTAAGCCAGTTGAGGGTAGATGAAAACATTACATGATCAAATAATGTAGGTTAAAGTCAAGTCGTTCACTGACAGATCCAGGAGGTTTGGAATTTGGTTGGTTAACCTATAAATGTTATAACTACCCGAAAATTTACAAATTGTTTGTTTACTTTTATTTAAATACCTGAAGATACAGACCGCCGTACCTACTTACGACCATATAGTAAACACTCTTATAATGGACGTGAGTGATATAATGGGACCTAAACCACAAATCCTGCAAAATAAGTATTTAACATCAGTTTGTAAACACTGGCAACATTTTACCATTAAATAAGACATGGAGCTGCTTACGTTTGTCGTTTTATTATGTCATTTCCGTCTGTTTAAAAATTAATGGCATTCAATCTTATGAATCAGAATCTGCACCCTACTTAAATACACTCGTGGTCAAATTTAGAGGAACGCAAAATAGTTTAATTACTAATTTTGAAATTACTTTAGGTGCTGTACTTAATTCAGTAATTAAACCTTTTTTTGCATTCCTCTAAATTTGTCCATGAGTATACCTACCTACATTACTGTATTGGTTGGCGATCTAGAAATCTGATGTAATCAAACAGTATCCCAGTATATATGTAATCCCGCACCAATCGTTATTTATAAGTTACAAGGCAGACACCTTAATGGTGACTTATCCACATGTCGTTTTTTTGTACATAGTGCCACTTCTTCACCAGTAGCCATAGGTTACTTTAAAAAATATTAAATTATACATTTTTCTGATTTTAGTCTATTAAGTTTTGCGTCATTATTCATGCTGATACCTCAAAATAATTCATAAAATTAGGTAATATGTACCTACTCAAATAAAAAGACTTTTGTAAGCTAAAATGCGTCGTCATCGTAAAACAACTGACATGCGCGTTTCATCATCACACCTGTTTTTTTATACAATAGGTAGGTACATATCTACGCATGAAACCTAAAATGCAAGTATCATAGTTGCAAATCAACTATTTCAAACGTGCCCCGGCCCACCTATAAACAAAACTTTTTACCAACCTCACCTACATACCAAATCAATTTAAAACTAAACCGAACATATTAAAACACTACCAATAAATCAAACGTAGACAAAGTTAGACAAGGAAAGCTACTCCTATAAAAGGCAACCGAGTGTGGAGCGAAACAAAATATATCAGCACTGGAAAATCGTATTTGAACCTTAAATATTATATTATAAAGTATAAATTAGATTGACGCGGCAAATTCGAGCATACGATAGTGGCGTGAACACTAGTCAGCCTTGGAACACTCACTTTTGTATATAACCATTTATTTATTGTGAATGCCGATTTGTAGAACAAGCCAACACCTGCGTTCCACACCGCTCTTAACCTGTATACATAAGGGTGTGTTTACCTTGTCACCGCTGCGTTTACTGTATGTGGAACATACCTGATTGACATTTTAAATTCTTGTTAATTATAATGCTAGTCAACTCTTTTGTTTTACGATATTAGGAGGGTTTTTAATGCTTTGATTTATGGTTTGTGTAAAAAATCTGAGCGTGTATTGAATTTAAATAAAGTACTGGATCGATAAGGGTTTGATATGCGTTACTTTGTAAAGTTTGTAGAGCCGTTTATGGTTAATTGTCGTAAAATAAATGGATAAATTCAATACAGTTTGGTTACTCTTTTTACAGTACTTTGAAAGCAACTTTGTATTTAACTGTTCCTAATTGTAAGATAATTTTATTGTGTTTCTTTTTGTTCAATAAAAGTTTACTACTACTACTACTTTGGTTTAGTGTTCCATATTGATTATTTAATTTTTATCGATCATATCGTAACATCGCAGGTAATTTTTAAGTTTGTTAACTACAGTAATATTAATAATGTTTAATAATCGTGAAAGTTTCCGTCATTTGACAGGTGTTAAATTTTACGGCGGCTAGCAACAAACTTAATTAAATGAAAAAAGAGTCAAATACCAAAGCCTGTTTAACAACACTTAAGTTTTTTACATTGAATTACAACAAAACGCTTTACAAATCCAATTAAAAACTTGTCAAACTTTGAAACTTTTCGAAATCTCAATTGCAGACTGACAGTGCAAAAACTTTGGGAATTTTCCGGCTGTCAATGTCAATCCACAGCGAAAATTGGTTTTCTTTTCAACTCACGATTTACAAACAAACTCATGTAAGTAAGTTATAAGTAAATAACCCTAACCTAACAGAAAAGCACAGATTAGCACTCATTTTAACAAGGAAACATTTTTTTTTGGTAATATCTTTCTTACTTACAATAAGTAGGTAAGTAAGTACTAGTCTTTTACAAAATGTCATTAAAAATTATCTCTCTAGAATCATAATTAACCTTATATTAAAAGGTAAACGTACTAGTGCTCGACATGCTAATGCCCAATAGATCACACCTTGCTGTCACCTCTATTGACACTGACTTAAGTTTCAAGATGACATGTACTGGGACCGCGTCGAGCACCAGTAAAAAAAAAGTATACTTAAGTATAATCTTCAAAATATATTCCTTCAGCTTTGATACACAAACGCAAAAGTTTGTTAAAATTATCAACAATATGTCGTAGTCTAGAATTAAATAAAACAGCGTATATTAAAGATTGACAGACAAATAAAAATTTGCTTTTAGGACACGCCCACGATCTAACCTAAAAAGTCAAAGAAATATAAGTAATCACAAGGTATTTATTTTCCTCCTTTTAGGAAATCCTCTATATTTTCCTTGTTTACCTAAAAAGATATTGAGGACTATTTATACGGAAATGAATCAGCTCTCTTAGATTACAATGGCGTGGGCTATTTGTAATTGGGGAGTCAATATCATTAACTTTGAGTTTTGTATTTTGAGAGCCTTTTTATAACAGATAATGTTATAAAAAGGCTTAGGGCTTAGGCTTATAACAGATAATGTTATAAAAAGGCTTAGCATCTTAGCATTTTTTATCGCACTATCAACGGAAATATGGTAAATAAATATATTTACTCAACGTTTTCAATTCTGATAAAAGTGATTAAGTTAGAATTCATTTTATTTTCCGGATCCGGACGTTACTTAAGAGTTCTGCCTACAATTATATAGGACATCTTAAAAACGTCTTAGTAGGTAGGTAGGTATAGGTACTTAATTCCTGATTCAACAAAATTACGACACAGTTACCTCAATTGTTTAATAAAATATACTTAGGTACAGTCGCCATCAGATATATCGGCGCGGCTATGGCGCTCACAAATATCTAAACATGCCTCTATTGTCAAGGCGCTAGAGTGTGTGTTCAGATATTTTGAGCACTTGGGCCGCTCCGATATTGCTGTCGCTGGTGGCGACTGTATAAAGAGTTCTACAAGTTTGTGAATTCAGTCACTTCATTATAAATTTACAAAATCCATGTATGTGTATGTACCTACTTACGTTTATTACTTGCCTCAATAAAAAAAAATCGAAAATGTACCTACGCAACTAACCAAAGGCAACAACTAGGTACCTAGAGTACCTATACCTAGTCGAAAATTGCACAGTAGGTATTAACAGGCCTTAAAAACCGGCCAAGTGTGAGTCGGACTCGCGCACGAAGGGTTCCGTACCATTACGCAAAAAACGGCAAAAAAATCACGTTTGTTGTATGGGAGCCCCACTTAAATATATTTTATTCTGTTTTTAGTATTTGTTCTTATAGCGGCAACAGAAATACATCATCTGTGAAAATTTCAACTGTCTAGCTATAACGGTTCATGAGATACAGCCTGGTGACAGACAGACGGACAGCGGAGTCTTAGTAATAGGGTCCCGTTTTTACACTTTGAGTAGGAGGAAAAAAAGGGAGAGTACCAAGTAATACTTAGGATTTAGTCGAATAATCGATTAAAATCGGTTAGTGTGTGGACGGCGCGTCGATTGCGTCAGCAGTGAAAGTGTCTGTCTAGCGGACCTGTTGGCCCTTTGTGCCACTTGCTCGCTCTGTCGGACGAGAAAAAAGGGACCGTGATACTTGCTCAGAAAAACAAATGAACGGACCGAACTGTTGTTTTGGTTGGCTTGTTTAGCAGTTTCCGTCTTTAGTGTACAATCAGCGTCAATAGTAGGGGAAAAATGCGCCAAATGAAACAAAATAAAACGAACTAATCACCTATTCCCTTCACGGTTAACCAATATATTTTTTACCTATATATATACTTAACTCGAAAAAATTACCTAATTGAAAACGTAGACTTATTGTTATAACACCTCGATATACAGAATGGCAAAAAAATTACTGCATTCTCGTTGCCAGGGAGGTTTTGGGATTATTCTGAGCAACTTTTACTATGGGACCAATCCCGAAAAGAATATGGCTGTTTTATACATTTTGACTGGTCCATTTTCTATGAGAGGGTAATGTTTTTTTTTGCGAATTCGGGGTTGGTCCCATAGTAAAAGTTGCTCAGTATAATCCCAAAAGCTCCCTGGCGACGGGAATGCATTCTATACTGATCATCATATTGGAAACAGATCGAATAACTAAAACACGAATGGCCAATTCGAGTTTTAGTTTAGGAAAACGCCAAACAGGCCATGTTTTCCTTGAGATTGCACGAATATCGAGATTCGAGATTAGTACAGTTACTAAAGTACCATCGTCCACACTGTTAATTAACATTTTATAAACTTTATTACAATGTCATTAAGATCCGCTAATGATTAGAGAAATATAGTTGTTTGTACTCCTCACGTGGCTACTTATTGAAAATCTTTTAGTTCGTCGAATCGATTATCAATCGAATCAAATTGGAAATGCGTGCGTTAAAAATGTGTTTAAGACACGATTAGCACTTGTTTTTCATTCAAATTCCAAATGAAACAAAACTAATATACCTAAAAAATAGCATCGCAAACAAGTTTTATCTGTAGTTAAAAAAAAATACCATACTCCCTTTTTTGGGGTTGCAGTTGGGTATGGTTGTTGGATGTTGGGGTTAGCATAAGAAAAAAAAAGTATGATTCTCTCTGCCTAATGCCTATGCCCCGCCCCACTAATAAACGACTCTTAATTGCCAAACTTTACATGCATCTAAGTGATCTACAATCGAGTTATTATAATCGTAAAGCTGGATTGAATAGTAAAACAAAATCATTAAAATGATTTTTTTTTATATCAGTGACAACCCTACAAAGTTATTTACATTTTCAATTGACACATGTCATGTCATTCATGTCACTTGCTAGGGTTGAAACATACAGATTTTCGCCCTAATGTTTAACAAACTGTATCACAAAAACGGTTAGAAATATTAACGTGATTAATAAGTGAAAAATAAAGTACGTAGTCTGAACAATTCCCAGTTTACATAAAAGTCCTTCGTTCTGTTCCACCCGATATAAACTCATTCTACCTCATGGTATAATAATATACTCCGCCTGGTACTCTCTTCCCGTCTTTTCTAAGTCACCTAACTGACACAAGCCTACGTCATCATGCGACAGCGCTATATGATAATATGCGATAGCGCTATATATAGCGGCCATGTTATTGTGACGTATGCCTGTGTCACTCTGGGAAGAGAAGACCATGTTTTATTAAACTATGTATGTTCTACCTTCAATTATTATACCAATTATGACTCATCATCATCTTCCTCTTGTTGTCCCGGCATTTTACCAAGGCTCATGGGAGCCTGGGGTCCGCTTGGCAACTAATCCCAAGAATTGACGTAGGCACTAGTTTTTACGAAAGCGACTGCCATCTGACCTTCCAACCCAGAGGGTAAACTAGGCCCTATTGGGATTAGTCCGGTTTCCTCACGATGTTTTCCTTCACCAACCAACCAACTACCAAGTAAGCCTACATAACTAAATTTTATGCTAAGTACTTAAGCACCTACGTTAATGTTAGGTTCCTATAAAGATAATAAATAGTTAAACTAATAGCTAATGCAGTGGATTATACGTAATATAAATGACCAGGCAAACATAGAGAGATAAGAGGTGGCATTTGCGCGGGGCTTTCGACCAATGCTATCAGTATGCGGAACATTGTGTGACAATACCGTGAGAGCCGTGGCTCCTCAGGTGCAACAATTTAATGTTATAGTGGCGACAAGCAGGGATTTTTCAGCAGGTAGTAGTAGCAGAGAAAGCGCTATTATGCCATATGACATTAAAATTTTTAAATTTTCTGATGTATGATAGTCAAAAAACGTGGGTTGAAAAGGGGTTGGGAACTGGCAAAGGTTTTCATAGATGGCGCCATGACAGCTTGCCCCTTTTTCTATGAGATTTGGCTTAAAGGCATCTACGGCATCTACGGCATTAAAAAAAACAAAATTTTGACACGATTCTAGGGACTGACAGGGCAAGCTATACTGGCGCCATCTGCTAAATACTTCGACCGGCCAACCCCATTCAAACTTCGGTTGTGCAGTATACAGCAGAAAAAAACGCACTCGAAAAATATGCAAAATATTACTAACCTTCGGTAAAGATAGGATAAACCAAGATGTCAACTTTGAATATGACAAAAACTGTTTTTCTTGAAGAGCATTTTGACTCAATTTTTCTAAAGTTGATAGTAAATAGACACTTTACTTATGTGCAGTCACTCGTCATTGGAAAATGAGATTGAGGTCAAAAGCTCTCTTAATACACATAAGAGTCACACAAACCGGCTGCCAAAAGTTGCTCCCATACAGTCGAAACAATGCAAATCCATCTCGCTTGCGCCAAAATAATAAGTTCGCCCGAGATAAATAAATAAATAAATATTAGGGGACATCTTACACAGGTCAACCTAGCCCCAAACTAAGCAAAGCTTGTACTATGGGTGCTAGGCGACGATATACATACTTATATAGATAAATACATACTTATATACATAGAAAACACCCATGACTCAGGAACAAATATCTGTGCTCATCACACAAATAAATGCCCTCACGGATTCGAACCCAGGACCATCGGCTCCACAGGCAGGGTCACTATATACCCACTAGGCCAGACCGGTCGTCAATGCACAGATCATTCTAATATCGAAACAAGATCATATCTTTAACCCTTTAACCGCCACAGTCTGATATATAAGACATTACATATCCAGCTCATTTCGCCACAGTCTGATAAATAAGACAAAGATCTGATTTGGTTTTTACAGCACATTTATAACTCCCGTAACTATGCCAACCTTACTCTGCGTGGTACATTTACTGTCGGTGGCGCCACGAGCACGCTAGATCAAAAATTTCTGGCGGTTAAAAGGAACTGGAATGCGCCAGGCACTTGCATCGTGCCCAAGTGACATCGTTTCCTACCACAAGCCGCAATTGCTCAATTCCGATACAAGCATTTGGTTTCACTCCCACGGCGCGCGACCTTAGAACTTCGGTACGAACTTGTTCAAGTGGGGATGGCAACTGTCAAAGGTTTGCATAGATGGCGCCAGCATAGCTTGCCCCTTTTTCTATGAGATTTGGCTTAAAGGGCTGGCATTCCGGGCATAAAATTCCATCAAAAAAAAATTGACACAATTCTAGGGATTGACAGGGCAAGCTATGCTGGCGCCATCTGCTAAAAACTTCGACCGGCCAACCCCATTCGCTTCTAATTTCAATAAACTCCGATATTAGTAACGCGTTTTTATTTACCGAACGTCAAGCATAGTAAGTTTATGTAAAAAGTTTTACAATTTCCAAGAAATAGGTTTAAAGTTGCCCAAAAACTTGAAAATGCATTTGGCCGTATCTAATAGTAAATTTGTCTGTCTGTTTGTCCGTAGTCATAAATTCAGATCGTCAATCTGTGCGTACCTATAGGTATATCCCTAACTAATAAAAATACTTATATAAGGGCGACTTAAAGGATACATTTACATACCTGTAAAAAATGCAATTATAATACCTAACTCCAAAAAATGCACTGTTACAAAAATTCGGAGAAAAATGGTTTGATTTATCAGTTCAAGAAAAAAATTAGTAATGTTTTCATTATTTTCTCTTCACTGATTGCATACGAATATTCGAAGATACGCATTCAACAATAGTTTTCAAGCACAAGACTTAATTTCGCGTAGCATTTTTTTTATTGTTTTCACACGGAGCACGTTGCTATAGTAGTCACAGTACCAAGTGGCGAATGGAGTTATAATGCCATCCCTTTCAAAATTGCTGGGACTAATCAAACACGAAAGAGATAGCAATATGACTTCAGTCGCCAAATGTTATTGCGGATAGTATAGTAGTTGCACGGCGCTGTGCCAATCGATTGGCGACGGGCGTTATCGATTCAATCGATACTCGTGCGTCGACTTGGGTTAATTATTTTAGAGAATTCGTTTCGCGTTAATACAGTGCCGTCATTTCATTTTACTAGCGAACTTGAACGCGTGAATTGGTACGTGTTGGTGACAATGAATTAAAATGTTTAACCGAAAAAAATAAATTTCAAGCTGATATTGGAATTAAGCCCAGAGCACATGCGTTAAGGATGACTCACGCTAGACCAGGCCGGACCAGAGGCATCCGACATGTTATTTTCTATGACGGCTGATTGGTGATCACGTGATGCTTTCCATAGAAAACGAAGCTCCGGCCCGGCCCCGGCCCGGTCTAATGTGTCATCCGTTAGGCTGCTTTTCCACTGAGGCGGAAATGAGCGGATATGAGGGACGTGCGAGAAACAACCAATAGCATTGATTGTAATCCAGCAAAGATGTGGATTACGACATCTCTCATTTCCGCTTATCACACCGTGTCACTGAAAAGGCGAACTTAAAGGATGATCCGACTCACGTTAGACCGGGCCGTGGCCGGGCCGGAGCTTCCGGCGCTTACTTTTCTATGACATGACAGGCGATCACGTGATGCTTTCCAATCTTTCCATAGAAAACGCCGGAAGCTCCGGCCCGGGCACGGCCCGTTCTAACGTGAGTAATTTTTGCAGTTTTGAATTTGGAACCTTCTTTTATTCCATTTTAGTTCAAAATTCGATTTGAATTTGTTCTTTTTAAAGGAACTATGGACTTAGGAGATTAATGCTGCACTGCTCCGGTTACATCGCTTGCGTTGCATACTATTAACAAATGCATGGGCGTGCACCTCACGAACTACGCGAACAGCCGGAGCTGAGGGCCTACCGCGAAACACGTTCGACGTGTTGTCTCTCTGTCGCACTTGTACATTCGTACGGAAGTGTGACAGGGAGCCAACACGTCGAACGTGGTTTGGCCTTCAAATAGTTTATTATTAGTCCGTTTACTTTACCATATTTTCCTTTATAAGAGTCAAACTAAACACTCTTTCGTACTAGTACATACGTGTGTACAGTCAGCAGCAGAAGTTGCTAAGCGGGCGAGGTGTTAAAAATTATCTTGACACGCTCTTATTTTCTTAACAATAAAGTCGCGTCAAGATCATTTTGAACACCTCGCCCGCTTAGCAACTTCTGCTGCTGACTGTACCTAAAAACCTACGACGCTTGAAATGAAGTCATTTTGTATCATTCTGCCGCGCGTCTCATTCGCGCCACAAGTACGAGTAAATTGCACGCGCAAATGATAACTAACTCTAGATATCATTTTAACGCAAATGTACTTTCGAATTTGCCTCCCACTGTCGAACTAAGCGCCACTTGCACCATCCCACTAACCCGGGGTTCACCCATTTAACCGTTAACCCAGTGTCAAAATGTACTGGTAACCATGGCAACTCCAGATTTAACCGGTTAACTCCGGGTTAGTGAGATGGTGCAAGTGGGCCTAAGTGATTTAACAAAGTTTAAGATACGTTTAAGGCTTAAACTTTAAGCACTATTTTCAGTCAGTTGCCAAACCGACATAATTCTCTGACTTAATGAGCACTTTCTTAATTGCCGAACAATTAAAAGTCAATTAATTCTGCCCGTATTCGGAGCGAAAAATTCGCAAATACTTCGCAATAGGGTCGTTAGCGGGAGATGCGATTTCAGCGACTTGAAGGTAAGGTTGCGCAATTTGTAAAGACGTTGGAAATAATCAATTATATTATTAACTTACAAGGATTTCAGTTTTCTTACTAACGTTGGATAACAGCATGCCTAGCCTTATTAGGATTAGGACTGCCATGCCCTTCCGTGTTTCCCTGAATTTGTCTTATACATCTCGCATCGAATGATGTTCAGGTTCACTTTTATATGGAGTAGTGGCGTTCTCTGCATTCGCGGCAGATGCCTAGGCCGCTCGGCAACCCGGGCCACGGCGGCATTATATTTCGAATTTTCTCAAGGATAATACCTATGCAATCTTGAGCTTATGGTACGGCGCCCTATGGCCAACTCTAAGGTAGAACAGTATGGTTGGTACAGTATTTTTTTTCTGTTCTACAAAGCCCTCTATGAAAATTTAAATAAATAAATAAATAATAAATAAATATTAGGGGACATCTTACACAGATCAAACCTAGCCCCAAACTAAGCAAAGCTTGTACTATGGGTACTAGGCGACGATATACATACTTGTATAGATAAATACATACTTATATACATAGAAAACAACCATGACTCAGGAATAAATATTAGTGTTCATCACACAAATAAATGCCCTTACTGGGATTCGAACCCAGGACCATCGGCTTAGCAGACAGGGTCACTATCCACTAGACCAGACCGGTCGTCAAGTTACGTTTACCGGCAAAGTTACTTCAATGTTTCAATACTTTCACGACAGCGTTTAACTTGCAGACTAGATCGTCACAGAGAAGCCGTGTAGCGTCCTTAACGGAAGCCCGTGAAGCTGGTCTAATGACCGACGTCTGTCCAGCTAATTGTAATTACACGTTTTATTCCAGTACTTTATACGACGAACTAGAATAACTATACACAAAGAAATTTTATCGGTGATCAGGAACCAATTTTTCTAATTTAGTCATCGATGGCGATCGATAACATTTAACTGTGGGTGGGACCAAAGTTGAACAATTTTAGACCAAAAACTGGTTTTGTGACCATAACTTTTTAGAGACGTCAAATACGCACCCAAATATGTAGGTTTCGTTTATATAAGATCCTTCAAAGCAATCTATATATACGAAAAAAGTGTGTTTTAGGCAATGTTTAAAAAATATAAAATAAAAGTATTCATTTCTTTAAAAATCCGGTAGACAAGAATGGAGTTAAAAGACTGAAGAACCGATAGCCGTTTGACTTATAAATCTATCTGATGTAGTGCAAAAGTAGGAGATACGATTCAAAACTTGTCAAAAATCGATGAAAACCGCAGGTAGCCCCAAAATATTCAATAGGTAAAGTAATATAAAGTTTTTTTTATCTGTTGAAACTATGTTGTCTAGTCTTAAGTTTTATTAACTCAATCTATGAAAACGAGTTAGCTTGTCTGACCTTGTTTCACATATTTAGCATAATTGTAAGGTATTTAAATATCCAGCTTTGTAGGTGACCGATAACGACTCCATTTTGACATTATAAGTTATAACGTGTTTACGGTGAGGCTTTGAGTTATAAAATTGATCGTAAATGCGGCGGGTATACAAAAACGTGTTGTAGACAAAATTCGTTATATATATACAGGTTAAAACTTGACCTTTTGATAGGCATGTGGCTTATCTTGAGTAAGATCTATTAGAACTTGGGAGAGTTAGAAGCTATAAGTATAAACTTTATATTTAAAATGATATGTCTACACTGACAGCAGTTTGGACAATATATTTTACAGTGCCCATATGGGTCTACTTTCCGTGCATATCTCAAAAGTTTAAAGGGCCATATGTACTGTAAAACGTTGTACGAAAGACGTGCGAATAGAAAATTCGCAACTCGTGTCGATTTCAAACATTCCCTTCGGTCGTGTCTCAATTTATCGCCACTCGTTGCGAATTCCCTACTTTTCGCACTTATATCATAAGTATTAACCACGCCAGCTCGTAAACGCTTTTATTCAAAAACTCATAAGAAAGTTGCATTTTACAGAGTGGCAAATATGATGCAAATGTTGAGTTTATTCCTCATATTGGCTGGTAGAATTGACTTTTAATTGATAATTTAGACTAATAAATATTTAATAGCGTATAAATTAAGTATTTCATTTCGCTTTGAGTCATAAGGCTTAAATTCACAACTGTGTACGTAACGATTATCTAGTGTTTGAAGATTAATCTGTCGCACTACAGTTTTAAGCGATATCTAGTGAATCCCTAATTCATTTCCCGAATCGCGGCGCCAGCCGCCATAAGGTACCTTTTTCCGTGGAACGTCACATATCTTTACTATTTTATATCTAGCGAGTCTCTAATTCATTTCCCGAACCGAGCCGATTGGCTCTTTCCATTTCATTTGACTTTCCAGAAACTGGATAATCGCCCTATAAACAAGTTGAACATAAATCTAATTTATTTATACTAAAATGAAAACCCATTAAATAACAAGTGACATTTTCTTAAAACATTATTTTTTATCACAAAAATAAATAAAGCAACAAAGAACGACCTTGAATAATTAATTGTTATCAATTTAGAAAGATATACAACAAAACAAGTCATTTAATATTGGTTACATATTGGTTATTTAACAAATTATTTTTCTATGTTTATTCTACATCTCATTATAATGTATGTATTGTAAATTGTACTTATACAATCGTCGTCAAGTCAATACAACGCCCATTTGACAACCCAACATGTCGTCAGCGTGTTTTTAAGCGTACCGACATTATACAGAACAAATGTCTAAGTGAATAAAATTTGCACCTTAATTAACAAATGTAATGTCAAATTGTAACCTAATTACATCATAACACGAGGCTATTGTCGACAAAAAAACGTTTAGATGATACATTATAAAAACTGCGAACGTATCAAAAACTACAATAATATATGTTAAGTTGGTTAACTTCGCTAAGCAGGAGTTCGGTTTTTAAAAAGAGAACGGCATTTAAATATGACATCATAGTGCATTGTATCTGTGGCAACTAACTTTTTATGATGCTGGCAGGCGTGAACAGAATCGTAAAAAGGAAAACAATGATAGATTTGGTCTACGGTTCTTAACGACTGTTGTTGTTGGGGGTCATCCATTAATTACATCACACGTTTAGGGGGAGGGAGGGGGTCAAGAAAATGTGACATGTTGTGACAAGGGGGAGGGGGGAGTCATAAAATTTGTGACGTCACTTTAACTTCATCAGTAACCGAAAATGTATTTAAATTATTTTATACGCTAATTATCATTTAAATAAAAAGTATTTTAAACGATAATCGTTTTTATTCGTTTAATTTTATTTCTTAATCAGTTTTGGGTTATAAAATTACTAATATTTCTTTTGTCAAAAATATTTTGATAAAATATTAAATAAATATTTGCCAATTTCGTTGAAGAAATGTGACGTCACACCAGGGGGGAGGGGTTTGCCAAATGTGACCAAGTGTGACAAGGAGGGGGGGAGGGGTAAAAAAACCTAGAAATTCGTGTGACGTAATTAATGGATGACCCCTTGTTGAGAATATTGAGATTATAGGGTTGCTATTGCTATAAGTAATTGTATGTTTAGTCTTTTTAGGGTTCCGTACCCAAAGGGTAAAACGGGACCCTATTACTAAGACTCCGCTGTCCGTCTGTCCGTCCGACCGTCCGTCCGTCTGCCACCAGTTGAAAATTTCACAGATGATGTATTTCTGTTGCCGCTATAACAACAAATACTAAAAATAAATAAAAAGATTGAAGTGGGGCTCCCATACAACAATAGTAGATTGTACAACGAGGGCATAAAGTGACCCATTTTTACCCGAGGCAATTTTTTGGTCTGAGCGAAGCGAAGACCAAAATAGTAGACGAGGGTAAAATTGGACATTTATGCCCTTGTTGTACACTCTGCTTCTCACTTCGATTGCGAGGAAAATAAAATTATATTTTTCACTGCAATTTAAGCCACGAAATTGTCGTAAAGCGAAAGATCATAATACATAACCAATTCCCGCCAACTAACTTTTTAATTATTTTTTTTTATTTTCAACATGTGATCAGAGTTTCAGACGCTTGGTTTTCTGCCAAGTCAAACATTTCGGAACATTTTTGAACGATAATCGACTCCTATTTTATAGTGTGTCAAAGGACTGTCTAATTTCAAACATAGATAGAGAGAATCATACTATCTTTGTCTTACACTAGTACTAGCACCCAAAAGAAAAGGATGGGTATATAGCTTTTTTTGTTCCTATTTACTGACAAATTGGTTTGACCAGCTATATGTGATTTACTAAATTTAATGACAAAAAATACGGATTTCTAATAAATTGTAGCAAAAATAAAATAATATAACAAGTTTTGTCATCTACACAATTTTATTGCTCAGTAAAATTGTGCAATATGTTTTACCTGTTTGGCTGTTAAGACCGATTACCTTAGTCTTAGAAGAAAATTTTACTTTTATGCTCTAGAGCATAAAATGCGATTTTATGTCGTCTACGCACGACATAAAGCTGCACTATTTGAGCATGAGAAGTGAAAACGTGATTTTAGACCGAAGTTAAGCAACGTCGGGCGGGGTCAGTACTTGGATGGGTGACCGTTTTTATAGATAATGGTACGGAACCCCTCCTGTGCGAGTCCGACTCGCACTTGGTCGGTTTTATTTTTATTGCCCAAATGTATAAACACTTTATTCCTTAAGTTATAACGAGAAATATAATAAGAGCAACTACAGTTAAAATAATTTGGAATTTGGAACTACAGTTATGACCACTTTTAACGCACCTATGCTAGTGTACTGACACTAGATGCCTAAAATAAAGATTTTTCATTCATTCATAACGTTATTAAATATACCAACCCCATCCTGCGTTCCATCGCGGACAGGTTCGACTGTCCATACTTGCGGCAATGCTGTGAGTGAGATGCATGTTTCTTGCAGCCCGTATTATGTTTAAGTTGTTTAATTAATTATGTTTGTACTAACATTAGACTTAAGAATTTATAATATTGTATACTAACAAATTGTATGAGTCATGTTACTCGAAATAAATGAATTTATTATTATATGATTTGTTTAAATGATTTAACTCACTTAGGGCCACTTGCACCATCCCACTTACCTGGGGCTAAGCGGTTAAACCGTTAACCCAGTGTCAAATTGTACTGGTAACCATGATAACTCCAGGTTTAACCGGTTAACCCCGGGATAGTGAATGGTGCAAGTGGTCCTTATTCTATTAACTCATAGTTGCTTCGTTCGCCAATATTGTGGTTGTGAGTGTTGTGACACGGATTTCGTCGCCTCCGGAATCAGTGCGTGCACGGCTCGATTAGCTGATAATAGCTAATTACTAACATAGTTTCCTTATGGCTCCTCTTCACATTGGGCCAACGCCAACGAGGGACGCAGCCATGCGGTAGAATGAGATAGCAATATCACTTGCTCCCTGTAACGCATAAATGCGTCCCTCGTTGGCGTTGGCGTTGGCCCAACGTGAAGAGGAGCCATTAGGCGTGTTGCTGACCAAGAGCACGATTCTGACTTAACAATTTGTTACCGTTTAGATCTTGTTTCGATACGACCTTAATGGCTCTACACGATGGGCCAGCGCCGGCCGCTCCAAGGGACGTAGCCATGCGGTAGAATGAGATAGCAATATCACTTGCTCCCTCTAACGCATAAATGCGTCCCTTGGAGTGGCCGGCGCTGGCCCATCGTGTAGAGGAGCCATAAGATCGCTTACGCTTTGGTGCATGCGAAACGCGCGAAATGAAGTGAAAGTCCGGAGTGATACGCGCCAATCACCCAGACTATCGTCAAGGTTTTTTCGTAAAACCCGAAATAGCCCAATTTTTAGGGTTCCGTACCCAAAAGATAAAACGGGACCCTATTACTAAGACTTCGCTGTCCGTCCGTCCGTCCGTCCGTCCGTCCGTCTGTCCGTCTGTCTGTCACCAGGCTGTATCTCACGAACATTAAGCAACGTCGGGCGTGGTCAGTACTTGAATGGGTGACCGTTTTTTTTTACATTTTTTTTCCGTTTTTTTTTTCATTATGGTACGGAACCCTTCGTGCGCGAGTCCGACTCGCACTTGCCCGGTTTTTTTAATTATTTAATGCTCTTTACGTTGGACTGAATCATGTATTTAGTTAACAACTTCGTATTATTAGATTGTCCCATTAAAAATTAAATAAACCAAAGAACGAAAAAGAACGTAATAATACCGGTATTTTTTGTATGACGAAAAAACCGGTTCCGAGTCTTGATCAAAACCATACACATACAGTTCAATATGTATGTTTATTAATTATATTTTTTTTGATGTTTTGTCAGCAAAATATACTTAATTTGGTCTGTTAATATGAAATGGACCTAGGAATGTTTTCGCCTCGCTTCGTACCTACTTGTGTCTAGAAAATATGCAAAACTAGCCTTTGTAACATTTAAATAAGAATGCAAAAAAACGACCTTGGCATTTGCGATTGGCTGTTTTTATCGTTCATTCATTGCACTCAGAACTAGATGCATTCATAACGTAACATGCAGTAATAATACAATTTAATTTGCTTGCGTGTTGCAGAGCACTAAAATTCCAATTAAATCGATGCGCAAACTTAAAATTGCTGCTACAAATATTAAGATTAATTATTGTTAAGGAGTTTGGTTAAAGCCCTTGATACACATTAAATGACCAACCATGCTAATAACTTAGTGAATGTGGTGTGTGTGTGACTGCACTAACTACGAACTAATTTTAGAATACTAGTTAGGGTCACAGTATAATAAATAAGGTAAATCAAATTAAGTGCTTAACCGGTAAAACTACAGTTTTTTTTCTAATGCTGATTTGTAGTCTGGAAATCCAATGTTTTCCATAGAAAAAGGCGGCGCGGCGGTGACTTAAGCGCTAACTAATCCATAAATAATTAATAAAACTACTTATCATTTCGAATATATTATATCGCTGCATCTCTAACTCAAAAGAAATCCGTTGTCATAACAATGGAAAATTACGAATAACATCTTAGGTACTTACTTCATTCATGGATTTATCAAAAAATCTAATCTCATTGTTATAAATTCACAGCCGTTCCATGGTCGCCCACGCCTGACGAAGAACCAGCAAATGAATATTTGACAACCAATCAAGCGATATATCGAGTATATCGACACATTCTGGAAACGAAGCTAATACATATACAATACATAGTATGTACTTATATCTGTTGTGGTTTTGGCTTCAAACGTTTAGGAGTCAATTAGCAATTATAAATCTGCCGTAAAAGTAAAGCAATGCTGCTAAAATAGTTGCTGGTTAAATTAGGGCGCCGTAAGCCTTTAAGACGAAACAGGAGCTGAGTTTTAAATATTTTAGGTAAATATACCCGTCTCGCTAACGGAAGCGGCACCTAAAGGTAGTGCGATAAGGACAAGGCGAAAAATCCTGCGTAAAAATCTCAAAAATCGAGGTTTCGTACTCCTCTGTTTCCTCCTCCAAAACTTAACCAATCGTAACCAAATTTGGAAATCTAAATGATTATGAAATTATCTGTGTCGGACCGTTTTGCTTTTTCGGCTAATTGATATCAGTTTTGAATGCCACGCGTCTCATTGCGGCATAGTCAATTAGGCCATTTTGGCCATTTTTGAAGGGCTCTAGCGCCTTAAAAAACAAAAATATCAAAAAAAGCAAAACGGTCCGACACAGATATTGACAATATTAATCTGTGTTGAAAAAATCATTGCTCTAGCTTCAAAAACCACGGAGGAAAACGAAGAGTACGTTTGTATGGAGATATGACCACTCCCGTTGGCTCTTAAGGGTGCATGTACTCGAGAAATTTCAACCTATACCGCTGTGACTCGGATGGCCGAGCGGTTGAGGGATCTGCCACGAATACAGAAGACGCTCGCTCGATTTCAGCCGTCTTTTATATGACATCTAATTTTAGTTTATTTAAAATAGTTTTTGAGAAGCATATTCAACGTAACACGATCTGAACCGTCTATTAGGGCAGGCAGGATGCACAAACCGGAAACTGACTGTTTAGTCGTATCAGATGAGCGATCAGAAGCAATACCCATAGACACTTAGACAGTTCGGCTGATAAGTTCGGTTTAACCGGACATTAAGCCAAGAGCGTAATTAAAAAAAACCTAAATGGCCTTACACACCAAAATATAGATGGTCAAGCAAATCTTGTCAGTAGAAAAAGGCGCGAAATTCAAAATTTCTATGAGACGATATCCCTTCGCGCCTACATTTTTCAAATTTGCCGCCTTTTTCTACTGACAAGATCTGCTTGACCAACTTTAGTACAAAAGCTAATCCCTTTCTAATAATAGGTACACACGTTAGCCAAACAACCGCTTGTTCATCAATTCTCTATTACGTCCGCTGTCTCTCGAGTTTGTAAAGGTTAGGTACCGAATTTCACAAAAGTTTTTTATCTGTGGTCACCCCAAAACTAACCATGATCCTCACATTGTCGCCACTGTCGCATGGAAGCTGTCACAGTGTATGAAGTAACTTTAGTTCCAAATTTCACCACGTGCCTTTGTAAGTTTGTTAAGCTATTGAAGCGTTCAATCGTAGTGGCATTGTGGAGAGTTAATGATTTTCACAATAAAGGGCGACCTGAAAATGTGATTGAATTTTGGTGATTTTAATGTTGGGTTATTATTTTCTTTAATTTACTTCTTTCGGGGTTTATTCTTGTCTTTATGAACGGAAAATACCTTTGTGGTGAAACTGGTAAATAATATTGAAATAAAAGAATCCTCTTTTATTTCAATATTATTTATTTAAAGCTATAATTCTTTCAACAATCGATTTAGTTGCAAAACGAGGAATATTTAGTATATACATATTTTTGTTACAAACAGACAAGACTTCTAAGAATAATTCGCTGATATCTTGTTATAATACTAGGCGTTAATTTTAACTTAAAATAATACCATCCAGGAAATGTTAGGATTTTTAGGGTCTGGACTTTCAAGATATTCCAATTTTTCATATGGCAACCTTAACTGCAAATGAGTTAAATTGGTAATGAACTAACCAAACCTTACTTTTTTTATTAGAAACCTAGATCAATCTTATTAAGAACATAAGAAGGTATACTTAAAGGTTTTCTCTATTTAAACTCAGTTGTAATGTAACTTATAACGCCGCTCCATAATCTCAACACATAATGGAAATTTCCATCTAACCTTTTAGCGAAGAGCAAAAAATCTCCACGACTTATTCTCGAATGAATATTTGATGTATCAAAATGATATCGAAAACCTTTATGGTATTGTGCGATCGTCAACTGTACTCTAATGCCTAGTTATTTATGAACATCTGTCAAACTAATTTTAATGATAATAGATACCGTTTTTGTTTTTGCTTAGGCCTATTACTTTAATGGTTGTATTTGTTAAAAGAAACAATAGCCTATCAGAAACATGAAGGTTGTTAGTTGTCAATAAAATTTATATCAATTTTACACGCGATAAAATGTATTTCCTTAATTTAATTAAACGTATATTTTTAATGAACTGTCTAGATTAATTAGGTACTTAACTAACCCAAATATTTAATCACAACTAATTATGTAACCCAATGGTTGACTGGTAGAGAATGCAATGGGATTTATAAAGTTTAAATAAATAAAATATTTCCATGTAAGTTGTTACTTATCTATGGTAAATATGGTCACCTATGGACATGGTAGATATTATATTTATATTACATTTTCGTTTCTAAATACGCGCCCAGTACTTTCGTCACATTATAGATATTCTGGATTTCTGAGAGGATTCTGGAGCCTCATTTTCAAGATTACGAATCTCTTAAGGTACTTACTGAAGATGATGTTAATACAAAGAAACATCCAGTTTGTGAAACGGCTGGAAGTCTGTAATTTTGCCATATATGTAAATTAAAAACGTTGACAATCTTTTCATAAATTTTAATTCTTAAACCTCTTCAATTGCTTTTTTATTGGAGGCAAACGAGCACACGAATCTCCGAATAATGGTAAACAATTACCGTCGCCCATGGATACCTGAAACTCCACAAGTGCGTTGCCGATTAAGATGGGAGTACGCTCTTTTCTTGAACGTTTAAATTAAAGCAGGGGTGCGAAACTCCTGACTTCGGCCAAACTCGGCTCCGCTCGGCTCAGCATTGCTCCGAGCAATTCTTAAGGTTGGCACCACTTGACTTCCTTTTGCGTGCACGACCACAGATAAGATAATCACTTGATTTTTGACAACCCTAAATAGCCGAAAGGGATAGTGCCATATATTAGAAAGGGACAGCATGATTCGACCCTAATTGACCCTGAACCGCTGTCAAACTTCGTTTTTGTAGGAAGTTTACTTTCTGTACGGTAGTACTATTATTTAACCTGTGATTAAAGGTCGTATCGGTCCGGAAATATGGTGGACGACAGTTCTTCACAGTTTACCTATACGAGACAGGAAGTTTGCATTGAACCATCTTGTTCAATGCAAACCAATAAAGAAAAAAAGTTCACTGTCTCGGGTGAAATCTGAATTTGTAACTCCGGGATACCAATTGTATGTAGGTATAACAATTTTAGCAACGAAAATTAATAACAGGCATAGATATACATTTGTTACGTAAATGTGCATGCCAAGTATCATGTAATTTATGCATATCTTTTTAAAATGAGAGCGTAACTTCAATTGTATGGGAGCGGGTTTTTGGCAGCAGGTTCGTGTGACTCTTAAATCTTAATCCTAAATGAACAAATTGATGCAAAGCAATTTGACCCATATTGATCTGTAATAACTAGTAACACATGACTGATACTGAGTCGCTACGACCTTAATTGAGTTAGTATCACCCGTGTGATACTAGGGCGCTCCACGGGTTAACTACAAACTCGGGTACCTAAATCCATTCGACCCTCTCGGCAATTATCTACTCTACTATTACCTTTTCTTAATACCAAAATCGCATTATCTGACAGATGGATTTACCCGAGTTTGAAGTTAAGCGACTCTATTGGCAATCCACTATTCTAAATTGACGACTGACATTGTAACCTGCACTAACGATTGGTCAGAAGTGTCACATAGGGTTAGTTATAGTTATTAATACAAAGTTACAAACCGAGCGGGTATCGTAATAGACCGGTTCCACAACTATCCTAGTTGCCAGGTTGCCACCCGTCGGGTCGGTTGCTATTTTACTCTCGTAGCTTCGGGAACCTTCGGGCACATTCGGGATCATAGGAGCAGGAGAGAATTGTTTGTGCGTTTAAACTTCATATTTTGAGCATACGAGAGTTTTATCAATTTATCACTGACTGCACTTATATTTGGAAATAAGTTTGCACCCTCCATTCCCGCTTTCCCCTTTAAGGTGACATTCGGATTTCAACTGCAGCTGTATTGCTGTTGCGACATTACTGCTGCGGCGTTGATGTTGCCACTGTATTTGTCAAAATCTTACTTCATAAAATGAGTGATGAAACCACGAGCAAGCTATACAAGTATACACAACAACTAAAAGAAAAAGCAGGTGTCGTGTCACTCGTGTCTTACAGGGACCTAAAGAACCTGGCCGAGGACCGCGTATGGCGCATACCTACTCCACCGACAAGAGCCATGCCCTTAAAATAATGGTGAAAATGAGTGACGGATTGAACGAAAATCGCGGCAGTAATGCGGTGGCGAACATCACTCATTTTATCAAGGAAATTGACAGTTACAGCGGTGATATCAACGCCGCTACAGTAATATCACAACAGAAATGGAACTGCAGTTGAAATCCGATTGTCAGCTTTACCCTTTACTGGAGGTGCTCGGAAATTCAATACGGCAATAAGTTCAAAAGCAATTGTCTACAAATTAAACAACTAAGCACAGAGTTAACTCAGTCGGCGCAAGCTGAATTTGATTGTGTTTAAACTGCCCAAGTTCTAACCGTGGTATTATCTCAACCGCTTACAGAATATGGGCAAGTCGATACCAGTAATAAGGTAACATATGGTGGATGGTAATTGGTAAATACCTATATTACTGTTTCACTTTAGCAGATAGCGACCTCCCGCTCTATATCCGAATTGCCGCGAAAAATAGACCAGCAAAAACAAAAGCCGGGTGATAAAAAGTATGACCACTTTTTATCACCGGCCAGTGCGTGAGGTGGTTGCACCATGCAGGTTTTCCATGTTACATCTCATCATCATCTCATTCATGGCTCGCTGTTATTTGTTAAGTTTTTTTGTTTGTATGTTTGCTCGCACTCATGGCTAGTTGTTGGCTACCCCCGTCGGCCCCGTCATGCAGTCTGTTTGTTTAAAGTTGGTCCATTACAAGTTAAAATTCTCATGGATCTCAAGTTATTACTACACCGGTTTGCAAAATACCTATCTCAATTTCCCGCGTTCGTTAAAGTTTAATAATACTTGGCCCCTTACTTATTACTTGATAATTTGCCGGCTACAAATTGAAATAGATAAGGTCCGAATAATTGGAAAACTTATCACTATGGCGTATGCGACTGTTGTTACAGTGAGATGATAACACCGTGTCTTTCTATGACACAAACCGATTGTCGAAGTCATAGGTTCCCAAAATATAGACGTTATTCATAATAATCATAATGTAGATTTAGACAGTACAATAATAATCACTGGAAGAGGTACCTAAACTTAAAAATCAAAAATAAATTTCGCAACAGAGGAAGCAATATTTATAATATTACCTACTGAACGCAGACATCGCAATCTAAAAAAACACTCATCTTAATATTGTTGTAGTGGCAAATGAAGGTTTACTCATTTGACATTTAGGATGTCTAACTAAATGTCAATGGCATTTGTTTAATTGCTACTGGCAGGTTCATAGCGCAAATCCCTGAATTTAAAAAGAAAACACATAAACGGTTGCCATTAATGGAATTTACATAATGTCCAACTTGAATGGATGGTGGGCGTTAGCTCTCTGAAAATCTCTAAAAAAACGGATAAGTGTAAGAGCGTTTTCACATTGTCCGTCCTATATCTGACGCCAGATGACCTTTAAGGGGCCCACAGATTACCAGTCCGCCGGACGATATCGGCCTGTCAGTTAAACGCAAACTTTGACAGCTCGGAACAACTGACAGGCTGATACTTATCGTCCGGCGAACTGGTAATCTGTGGGCCCCTTTACGAGTAGAGAAAAATAGCTGCTAGAAAAAAAACCTATGGCCTCATGACCTTTTATTTTTGCTTAACGCTTTCTTTCGAACAACAAATGATAATGAAATGAGTTAAAAAATATATAAAAATACACTTTTTACTCTTTGCTTCTTTGCATCTTCTATCCCGGTATCGGATCGGAAACTGTAAAAAACGCTCGTAAGTCGGATTTACGCACGGAGGGTTTCATACAATCACACAATTTGCGACTCTATTAAAAGTCGAAACCGACGCGTACTTGGCCGGTTTTTCACTAATCGATATTAAATTTTCGTGAGACATATTTTAAAATGTTTATACGACAAATAATTCACGAATTATTTTCACAGAGTGGCAAAGTAATTAAGCGCAAATTTTGTGTTGTTTTCTCCTGTTTACTGGTAGAATATATTGACTAATTAAGTCTGCCATTTATACATTGTTGTGTATATTGTGTGCAATAAGGAATAACAATAAAGTAAAAAAAACCGGACAAGTGCGAGTCGAACTCGCCCACCGAGGGTTCCGTACTTTTTAGTATTTGTTACAGCGGCAACAGAAATACATCATCTGTAAAAATTTCAATTGTCTAGCTCGGCACGGTTCATGAGATACAGCCTGGTGACAGACAGACAGACGGACGGACAGACAGACGGACAGTGGAGTCTTAGTAATAGGGTCCCGTTTTTACCCTTTGGGTACGGAACCCTAAAAATCTGCGAACAACCGTACCTACGCAATTCCTACCGACGTGAAAATGAAAATCATGGAATAAAAGCCCGCAGCGCTCAAATGACAAGAGCTATTGTGGGGCGGAGGACGTTGTTGTGATAAAACATTGAGGTAAAGTCCCGCGGCCTAATTGTATACCTACCTATTACAATAACTGACAGTCAGTCTCAAATTAGACACAGTACATCATTAAACCAACTTGACATTTGACACCTGATACTCACAATTTCCTGTGCATTTCTGGGCAAATGTATTATTAAGAAAACAAGTTGCAGGGACTGGTGTAAAATGGCTTATTACGCGAGTATCGTAATTAAAGTGTTATTGGATATGTAACATATTTAGGTAAATATAGAATTAGAGTTACCTGTTAAAAAAAACTGTTACATATCCAATAACACTTACACTTACATACTAGGTAGGTAGTTATGGGCAAAAATTAAAATATTTCAATATAGTAGCCGAAACCCCTAACTAAAATTTTCTAACTTTTTACATAATTCTTATTTAACATGCCTCCAATAACATATCAAAAAAGAAAAAGACTTTAATGTTATCAAAACAAAATTTTGTTCAACCGCTGGTCTATTAAGCGGGTTCCGCTATACCTACCAGTTCCGTAAATTGTTAGAGATATTTAGATTTAACACGTTTTTGATTCACAAGGACGACGCTTTTTGTTCCACGATCAATTAAGCACATCGTTAAGGTAATATTACACGTTCACGAGATCAGTGAGACATCACGTTTTTGCGTATTTGATCTAAAGCGAATATGACAGGCTAAGGTCGGGCGGCATTAACAAGTGTTTTCCTCGTGCGTTCGTGGAAAACTACGTGTTTCCATGTACCACTTCGTACGGGTTTGCGTATGCACTTACTTGTGTCAGGCGTGGCTCACTCCGCGATTTCGTCGCTTTGCTACAGGTAGCTAAGAGTACATCCGTTCCACACCAATTTTGGGGAAAGCCATAAGCCGCGCGTGGCGCTGTCGCCACCTAGCGGCCATATCTGTGCTGTGTCTGTGACGCGTTTTGTCAGAGAGTGAGTCTCCTGTACCCAGTACTATTATTTATTCTGTGCTTGTGTGTTTCCAAACTCTACCAGACTAGTTGGGGCATCTGTAATTCGTTTTTCTAGCCCAGTGACAATCGTTGGTAGAAAATGGCAAACGAAAGTGAAATAATGTATGGAAACGATCACGGGACTTTTCGTTTCATCTGTCATCCTACATAATAGCACAGAATAAATAATAGTACTAGGTACAGAAGACTCACTCTCTAACAAAACGCGTCTGTTACGACCAGGACAGATTGTATGTAATGTACATTTAACCTAAGATACTTATTGTACCCTTTCTCTGCAAATAAATTATTTTTATTTCTATGGCCGCTAGGTGGCGACAGCGCCACGCGCGGCGCGGCGGCGCGGCTTATGGCTAGCCACCAAAATTGGTGTGGAACGGATGTACTTTTAGCTACCTGTCGCAAAGCGACGAAATCGTGGAGTGAGCCATGCCTGATAATAGCTAGGTAGGGCATTGCAAGAAAACCTTACATACTTACCTACATTTATTTATTGGAACAATTTAGGACTACTGTCTGTAATGTTTTTCTTTTCGATCGGCGTTTGTAATGGAGGATTGTAGTCTTGGCTAAACTTGGGTGCGTGTAAGTTGTGTGCAATTTCCATTAATTTTCCTGTCCATAAGCCAACCCTCGATAACTACTCTTTATTGCTCCCGTTATCCAATATCCAATGGATACTTAGTGTTGTTGACACCTGTTAGGTATGTTGAATTTGTGTTTGCGCAAAGTTACATACTTAACTTGAACGCTAAGTTAACGCGGCTTTGGACAAACACAGATAAATAGATCCAGGTACGAAACATCTGCCTACTGTCTGCAATAAATTTCATTAAGTTCAACTTATGGTTACCATTTAAAATCTAAGATGTTATTATGTTCCTTGAGTTAGGTATCTCTAAAATATACATTGTTATTAGACCAGTCAACGGGTCAATCAATCAAGACTAAATCACATCCAAAACCCTACGGCTGTTGATTGAAACGCTCAGGCATTTATGGTTTTAATGCGATAGAATAAGATTGATAAGAAAATTATCAAATAGAAAGAATGTTAGTTTTTTAACTGCTGTTCGCAATGTTCTTCGGTAAGTATGCGAGCTCGATCAAGCCGAGATCGAATGAAAACATCGCGGAGCCGCGCATGATAATGAACTCACGAGAGCGTTCCATTCGAAAGCCCAACCACGAAACAGTTTACTTTTAATTATTTCGTGAAATCTATGTACGTTACGTGGATCCTCGAGAGGGTAGTTGCGCAAATTCGCTAAGGCTCCGCCGGATCGCCGGTCCCAATTACAGTTCGGGCCGCGCAACAAGTGCAACGGCGGTAAACAAAGCAAAGCAAAGCGGAATACTCAAGACGGAGGCAGCGATCGTGAAAACTGGGCCGAACATGTGTGCCGCGGCCGTGGCCGGCTTCCACTCACTTTTCAATTAATAAACAACCAAACTGCAGAACTGACACAGCACGGGGTCGTCGCTCTGGCAGCACTTAGCAGGTACACTTGTTTCGTTTCGAGCGACGAGCGGACCGCGCGGCTCTCGGCGCGAGACTGCCGCCTCTCCTCACCGCGGCGAACGGCAAATTCGCAACCACAGATACACAGATAGGCACGTAACGTAACTTAACTCCATATTTTATAGTTTCGTAACCGTGTTACTCGATTACTGTGCCCGTTCGAGTCTAATCGATGTGGTGGTGTCACGACTTAGGGAGCCTCGGAAAGCTTGACAGCAGCTGAGCCGGCCGTATCGCAGGTTATGAATATTCAGTTCTGGCGAAACGAAAAGTCGATACTTTGGCGCGGACCCTTGGTTTTGAAACGCGTTATCACTCCGCCTATCACATAGTTGTTAGGTAAGGTATTTAAGTGATTTGATGGACGGCTCGACTTGCCGTAATGGTGGAAACTGCATCGGTACAGTCGATGGCCTATAATATCGCAGCATTCACGGCTAATGTACGTGAAGCTATGGAATACGAAGCGATAACACGAGCTGAAAAAGTGGAATGCACACCTAGTTATCTATAGATATTTCCGAAAAAACAAGATCTATCGACCTACTTACATTCTAAGTCTCTGGCCCTCCCTCTCGTCAATTTAATACTTACTTGTCAATCGTTAAGGGGCCCACTGATTAACAGTCCGCCGGCCGGTATCGGCCTGTCGGTTAGAACAAAATTTTGTTCCGAACAACTGACAGGCCGATACCGTGCGGCGGACTGTTAATCAGTGGGCCCCATTAGTCTGTCAGTGCTAAAACAAAGAAGAGTAAGACTCACGCGATTCCCTGCCTATTAAAACACATTTTTAGGGTAAGTACCTACGCAATACGGTTCAATTTATTGCACACATCAAAACTAAAACAAAGAATTTAAATGACACATGTAGCAATATCTTCCAGACAATCTTCGGACAGGGGAAAATGATAAGTTAATTTATACATAATTACATTAATTACATATACCTACTTAACCACCTATCGGCTTCATCATCAGATATGATACAGTCAGCATCTTCCTCGCGTTATCCCGGCTTTTTGCCACGGCTCATGGGAGCCTGGGGTCCGCTTGGCAACTAATCCCGAGAATTGGCGTAGAAACTAGTTTTTACGAAAACGACTGCCATCTGACCTTCCAACCCAGAGGGGAAATTATATAGGCCTTGTTTGGGATTAGATATGATACAGTAATTTGCAAAATTTCAGCTCATTCAAACATTGTGCTTGTAACATCACCTCATCCAAATACAAACGACTAAAAACAACCAAGCAGAGACCAGAGACAACAGGATAGTCAATGAAACTGACTGTAGGTATTGCTATTACTAAGGTTAATCCGTACGAGGAAAACATGACATTCAGAAGGTCCTATTTGCCACTTGATTTTGTAACGTAGGTCATGAGATATGATTAAAACCAGTCGAATCGGCCCCTCAGCCTTACAATTACAAAACAACCATAAAATATGTAAGTTACAGTCTCCTGGTTATTACTTTGCTTTAACATGTATTACCTCATCTTTCTCGCGTTGTCCCGGCTTTTGCCACGGCTCATGGGAGCCTGGGGTCCGCAACTAATCCCAAGAATTGGCGTAGGTAAGCACTAGTTTTTACGAAAGCGACTGCCATCTGACCTTCCAACCCAGAGGGGGAAACTAGGCCTTATTGGGATTAGTCCGGTTTCCTCACGATGTTTTCCTTCACCGAAAAGCGATTGGTAAATATCAAATGATATTTCGTACATAAGTTCCGAAAAACTCATTGGTACGGGCCGGGGTTCGAACCCGCGACCTCCAGATTGAAAGTCACACGCTCTTACCGTTAGGCCACCAGCGCTTGCTTGTGGCCTAGCGGTAACATTGTATTACCTAACATGTATTAACATGTATTACCTAATCGTATTAAAACAATTTACATTGGGTAAAAACTTCCCACGTAAAGTTATTAGTACCTAATTTAGTATAAATTTTTTTTCTCATTGTATATGTATAAAACTTCAACGGGCTCAATGCGCTAAAACATTTAAAACACCTAATTCGTTTGAAAATCTTCACCGACTGAGATCTTTTTGTATAGAACCACATTATTTTTGGAAATCTTTTAAAATATAGTCCAGTCACCCGGGCTACAATAACGAATGGTTTTACACCTCATCAACGACTAAAATAAGTACCTATAGAAGCCTGACTAGGTATGTAGAGCTCAAAATAGACCCCACGTGTATTGTCTTACGAGCAACTCAACTGTATACCGGGTGTGGCCTGTAACATGAGCAAAAAATTTAACTGTAGGCTGTACTCCTCATACTGACCAACATTTGTTCAGCGACTTTTAAAAATAACTTGTGGTTTGATTTTTAATACACTTTAAAGTTTATTCTAAGACGCAATGTATTGCGAATTTTGTTATGTTTAAGGCGTGACAAGCAACGTCAATCACAATGATATGGCGTGGCGATGGCGTCCATTGAAGATAATATTTATTTTGTATGAAAAATAGGGAGTCTAAGTACTTCATAATTTTGAAAAGTTGTTGAACAAAAGGGTCACCGTTTGAGGAGTAGAATCTATGTTTTAATTCTTTGCTCGTGTTACAGGCCACACCCGGTATACTGCGTGCAGCTTGACAACATAAATATTGTAATGTCACGCAAGACGTTTGATCTATCTATTTATCTATCTAATACCTTTAAACCAGCAATTCTTGTTTATTTTAGTTTTGACGACCGGTCTGGCCTAGTGGGTATGAAGCCGAATGGTCCCGGGTTCGAATCCCGGTAAGGGCATTTATTTGTGTGATGACACAGATATTTGTTCCTGGGTCATGGTTGTTTTTCTATGTATTTAAGTATTTATATATTATATATATCGTTGTCCGAGTACCCACAACACAAGCCTTCTTGAGCTTACCGTCTGGCTTAGTCAATCTGTGTAAAAAATGTCCCATAATATATTTTATATATTTCGGGGATCTCGGAAACGGCTCTAACGATTTTGATGAAATTTGCTACGGGGGCTAGTGTGTTAGATAGGTGTCAGTCATGTACTAAGAGCATCGTCTATACCTAGCTATTCCGGCGTTGCACCTCATTCATCAAAATGGACTTTTAGTAATTAAGTTTTACCGCTATCGTAGTGGAACAAAATACACTAATATATATGTCCACCATATAGTATAGAGTAATAAAAAAACCGGGCAAGTGCGAGTCGGACTCGCGCACGAAGGGTTCCGTACCATAATGAAAAAAAAACGGAAAAAAAAACGCAAAAAAAAAAAAAACGGTCACCCATCCAAGTACTGACTACTGACCACGCCCGACGTTGCTTAACTTTGGTCAAAAATCACGTTTGTTGTATGGGAGCCCCATTTAAATCTTTATTTTATTCTGTTTTTAGTATTTGTTGTTATAGCGGCAACAAAAATACATCATCTGTGAAAATTTCAACTGTCTAGCTATCACGGTTCGTGAGATACAGCCTGGTGACAGACAGACGGACGGACGGACGGACGGACAGCGAAGTCTTAGTAATAGGGTCCCGTTTTACCTTTTGGGTACGGAAGCCTAAAAACTGGTCTCTATATAGAAAATTGCATACAAAGAAATCCGTTCGCATTGCTTTTTATATACCTACATATACAGGTATGTAATTCTAATTTAAAGGTAACTTTTAATAACATTACAATTTACTTGGAATTTTCGTACCTATTATACTTACTTAAGAAACTACCGCGAATATCGAAAATCGAAATGTCGTTATCTTCCTCTATCACTCAAATGTGCAAGAGTAAGAGAGTAATAGAGACAAAAAACGAAGTTTCGATGTACGATGTTCAAGTTGGCCCTTCTGTACTAAGTCAACTTTTCCGCACGAAGTGTTTCCAGGGAAAACTCTTTATTTTCCTCATTCAACGGAAGAAGGGGACACGTGTAGAACTGTATCACGCACAACCCTATGTTAGGTACCTACCTATATCAGGAAACACATTTAAATTTGTATCTTATACTCATGCCAGAAAGTACATTTTCGCACTAGTTTTCTAATTGAAGGAGAAAGATGTCAGTAATTAAATTACGCAATATTGGACTCCAGCTCCACCATTTTTTCTAACAAACCATTCATAATCGTCTGTCCCTATTCGTCATTTTGACATTTCTTTTTTGTTAGACAAAGACAAAATTTTATAGAGATATGTAAGAGGTTGCTAAGTTTTATGACTAATTTCTCTCTATCACTCATCCAATTAACTATATAGTGAAAATTGCGTTCGCTACGGAGCGTAAACAATAGGCACCCTGGCTAGGCCCTCTGTATAGAACCTGGAGGCATTTTTAGATTAAAAAATATGATTTTAATTATTTGTGATTTAATGTCGACTCTGATTGCATTTTGCGTGATTTTCAACGTCGTATCAAAACAAGTTTAATACATTAACTAAATTTTTTTCACAATCGGTCTCTTAAATATATGTTTTCAAATTTCAAATGTTTCATATATTTGCGTCAGTCCGTATCCGTATCATATATATCCAATCTGTATGTGCGTCCAGCACCACGTGTATGTTGCAATTGCTGCAAATTTGTCTAGCCACTCACATGCTTGGGGGCTATTCATAAATTACGTCATTTCAAATTAGGGGGGGGGGGGTCTGGACATCGGATGATGGTAGCATGACGTAGGAGGAAACGGGGTCATTCGAAGCATGATTTTTGGATGATGTTAGGGGGGGGGGGTCGAAAATCGTCAAAAATCGATGACGTAATTTATGGACAGCCCCTTGGTAACTGTAGCTACCAGCTGTCACCTTTATTTTATTATAATAATAGAGGTCACTGAAAAATATCAATCATGTGAGTGGCTAGAATAAGCGTGTGATTTCTCCATAGAAGGTAGGATCCTATATTAGAAGTGGCATACTATACGCGTGCCTCCTTGAGGGACAAAACATAGCAATGCGACACTATGATTGGTCGAATTAATTTGTTGCCCACTATAATCCATACTAAATTTACGGTGGGGAACAAATAAAATGTGAGACTGTGCTGACAAGGACAAACAATAATAGCTCTTTCGCTGCTACTCCTACTGAAAGATACATAAGACTATCCTGTTGGGTCACTTCCCCCCACCTTTCATGCCAGATCCAGTTATGAACTAGACTAGATTCATGGATTTTTCTATAAATAGGGCCGTTATTGGGGCTATTGGGAATGTGTGGGGTTATTTCAAACTGTGTCTCGGAAGCCATGAGCTTAGGGCTGGACATTTTGTACTATTTCAATAAATTTAAATAATTCATTTATAAACACATTCGACATCTGTAACATTAACAGTTCTTACCCTATCAAACGTCATGTAACTAAACAAAAAAAACCCCTAAGCACATCACTGTTAGTACTCGAGTTATATTAGTACCAGTTAGAGGGAAACTCACTAGATGGCATTTAAATCAATAAAGAAAAACTCAATGACATTGTAACAGTTTTTCGATCAGGTCACGTGTCCGTCTTACGTCTTACGAATCTTACCTGTCGCGAGTTTAACATTTTTTCCCCATCACAAAAAGTGCACAGCGCCGCTAAAGAAGCGACTGGGTAAACCTTGAAAAACCTATTTGTAAATGCTTATAATTCTTATCCTTATCACCACATTACCCACGTCCTTGGCCCTTGGCCTTTTATCGCTCAAGCCTCATTTCCCATTTCACAGCCTGTATTACAGACTATAACTGAAGGGCTTACGGCTCATCGCAACGTCTATAAAACGGCGCCATTTTAGCACACCAAGCCATGCTTGCAAAAGGGAATTTCCTCTAAACGTATTGCTGGAAAACTGGACTTTGGGTTTGAAAAAAGTACCTTATCACGTTGCATTAAGATTACTTTTTGCACGAGATATAATCGTTTTTGTACAAAGTTATTTGCTTTATCAAAAGGGCTTACAACTCGTAGTGACCTCTATAAAATAGCGCCATTTTAACTTAACAGACCAATCTTTCCTATCGTAACGGCCATTTGGAAAATTCATTCAATTGTGAACCATATTCTTACGTAATAAAATTTAAATTCAAATTCTAGTTATTAATTTCGTTTAGTCGTACCACTGTATATATATTGTATGTAAATAAATGATTTTTCCACAATTCAAACTGTTCTTTTTAGTGCGGCAGAGTCATGTTCGAAAAAGGTAATAAGTTCAGCATTTTTCCTCTAAACATAATACCATTTTCTGCAAAACCGGACTCTACAGCTAACGATAATATTCGAATAAATACCTTATCGCAATGCGTTACGGTTGCTTTTTGAACCGCATTGCTCGGTGCACTTAGACCGTTTTCGTACAAGTTACATACGTTGTTTTATCTGTGGAATATAGGAAATACGTTCAGGGGTCGTTAACCTTGCCAGCGTTAACGTTAAGTGAATGAAACACATTACAGGGCTTAAGGATTGTACTGAACTGGATAACTGCTGTTACACAGTATAACAAGCTAAACAGTATCTTAATCCTTACTTATAGTGAAGCTAGTATCAACACGCAAGACAACCCCCAACCCGTTATCTCATCGCGCGCCCAGCTCTACATCGAGTGTCAATTAGGACACCTATTCGGATTCAATATGTTTGATCGCGCGTACGCACCAGTAAAATTTGCGGGAACTTGCGATAATCGCGTAGTCGCGTCGTATTATGACGACCCCTTAAACCCAAGTCAGGATAATGTTAAAACGATTAGAATCATAAGCCCCCTCCAGACTATGCGCGTGAATCGCGGGCGAAGCCGCGAACGCGAGTGTGGAGTCGATTTCGCTATCTGAGAAAATCGACACCACACTCGCGTTCGCGGCTTCGCGCCGCGATTCGCGCACGAGTGTGGAGGGGGCTATAAACTCAGTGGCTCTTAGGATGATGTTCTAGTTACCATCTATGTGCGTCTGTTTTTTGACACGCTTTGGTATACTTAGCAATGTACAAATTGCAGAACATTCCCAAAAAGCGGAAACGTTCTCGAGAATGTTCTCAGAACATTCTGCAACATGGAAATTTATTGTTCCGCCATCATGGATTTTTTCCAAAAAAAATTTTTTGTCATAGGAATCTAGAGGCCTCTATCTCCCGCCATGCTAGATCTCAGCGCGCTCGGACCAACTTGAAAAAATTAAAAAAAGAAGTGGCCATTTTGTTTTTTTTTAATGCAGTTTGTTTTGTCTCGCGGCTCTCTATGATATTTGGTCGAGCACCCCCCACCTATCACGCAACGTTTAAAAGTTGCCATACAAAATAGAAGTGGCCAGTATTCCCGCAATTGTAGCATTTTTCCAAAAAAAATTTTTCATAGGTATCTAGGAGACCCCGAGATTCCGTGACCAAAATTTCAGCGCGCTAGGACAAACTTGAATAAATTAAAAAAAAAGTCGGCCATATTGAAAAAAACATGGCCGCGTCAAAAACTGCCACGGTCCCTCTATGACATTTGGTCGAGCACCCCCCACCTAGATCTGACCGTTTGGCCGGGCCGTCATACATTTTTCTGACCGGATGCGGTAGACCAAAAGTCGGAATTTTCTGGGGGTAAGGATACTACACCTAAACTATCGTGAATATTCATGGTATAAACTACGATAAATAAATAAATTATCGTTCTCGAGAACATTTTCAGAAGTTACCGAGAAATTCTCATGTGGAAAGTTTCGCAACTTTGGAAAGTTCTCATGCGTGCATTGCTAGATATACATATGTATTTTGAGATTTCTAGGCTTAATCGTCGGAGAAGCTTCAAATGTTCGATAATTCCAAATATTTAAGTCGTTTTATTTATCAGAATAAATAAATAGGGTACCATCAAGTTTGGTAACAGGGACAGAGAGGGAACTTAGATATTTTTTATTTTTTCCTATAAAATAATCTAGCTAGTTGAAAATTTTACCCTAAACACTGGTAAATCCTGATTCAAAAATTGTAAAAAGCATACTGAGTGATACTGCTGTCAGCCAGGTTCATATAATTGGGGAAAATTTACTTTGTCTAATCTCCAGTCCCCAGTTTAGCCCACTTGACTGTAGTTTTGCAATGTTATTGTACTGCACGAGTTAACTTATACTGTAACTTACACGTGTCGAGTAACTTCAGTAGTGAAATTCAGTTTTCAGTCACTACGTACCTACCTATAGCGAGATATACGACACTTATTCGACTTGTTTTAGCTGTATGTGATTGAAGTCTTTGAACCAACACGGCATCATTTTGAATTATTAACCAACACGTCCAAATAGGTCCAAAGCTGTTATAACTAGGCGCTGAAAAATTTAAGCGCTTAAATTGTAAAGTTGCTCTTTAGTCGCCCCTATTAGGCAAGCTATACCTAGCTAATTAGTAATTAGCTATGCACACCGAAAGAGAAATAAGAGACAAGCTTATGTTCAACAACGAGTGCAACAAAGATTAATGGTGTACGAAAATTAATCAACAATTTTTTGTACTCCTTAATGTACCTATGAGTATAACCCATCTACAGTTACCTAAGCCTATCTATAGATGCCAAGCGTGATAGAATAAAAGCCAGACCACCTGCGGCAATACCTTATAAGTATGTTAATGGTGTGCTCACAATGCTCACATGCCCGAAATGTTCGCGAACTTTTACCAACAAGATCGGCTACATCGGCCACTTGCGAGCACACAGCGACAGCAACGGAGTTGATAGCAGTCGCACGTGGCCGAAGTCGGCCGTGGAGTTATTTAGGGTTCCGTACCTCAAAAGGAAAAAACGGAACCCTTATAGGATCACTCGTGCGTCTGTCTGTCTGTCTGTCTGTCTGTCCGTCTGTCACAGCCCATTTTCTCCAAAAGTACTGGACCAATTAAGTTGAAATTTGGTACACACATGTAAATTCGTGACCCAAAGACGGACATCTTACGTAAACAAATGAATTTTAAACACGGAGGCCACTTTTGGGGGGTAAATGAGAAAATTAAAAAATAATGTTTTTTAAACTATATCGTGTTACATATCAAATGAAAGAGCTCATTTTGAGAAGCTCAAATATATATTTTTTGTAATTTTAAAATAAATAGTTTAGAAATTATTTAAGAAAATAACCAAAAAATGACCATTCCCCCCTCTTTATCTCCGAATCTACTGGGTCTACAATTTTGAAAAAAATATACAAAATACTTCTTTACCTATAGATGACAGGAAAACCTATTAGAAATATGCAGTCAAGCGTGAGTCAGACTAATTACTTAGTTTTTGATCCGACCCCTACGGGTTTATTAAAGGCAATTCAATCGCGTTTCACATACAAGGTGGTCCAAACCTTGACGTACAAAATTTTTTTTAGATTCGTCACGTCGTGGGCTATCAGAATATACCCCATGTATGTTAGCCGATATTTAGCAGTTTTCGAGTTATGAATTTTTTAACTTTTGTTAAGAAATTCCGGGGTGAAGCTTTGCTTTGCTTTTATGCCTACTAGGTAATTATTGTTGGTGGTATTTGCACTGATAACACGAAATAGCGATGGGGAAGTGACCCCATAAAATAACAGTAGGTATTGGAGCAGGTAAAAATTAACCCTTTGTAGATAACAACCCGTCGCGACGCGGGTCCAGTTAAGATAATGAAAAAGTTAAGCAAAATGATGCTTGGTCAATCACATGGCACAATATTAATTTCTCGTGGTAATTTCTGTTTGATTAACATTAGGAATAACAAGAGGATTTTATTTTATGAATTACTAATTTGCAAACTTTCCACCTCAGTTCCTTTGACCGGCGACTCTGTCAAATTAGACTATTAAGTATCACTATTTTACCTTTTTAAAAACTTAGGGTCGCAGTTTCTACAATTACCATAAGTCCTTGAAATTGCTTGTATTTTTTATTTATTTAGGTAAGCGCAAAGTCTAAGCTTGACATGCTTGAACGTAAAATTTTGTCGTTTCCTTTTTTTTCCAACTCACAACAGCCAAGTGAAGTTGCTGATTTTTTTAGCAACTGCGCCGTTTGTCAAGGATTATGTTACAAAAAGAAACATTCAAAAAACTTCAAGTTTTTTTTTAATAAATTAATTGCTTCATCCCGGAATTTCTTAACAAAAGTTAAAACTTTAAAAAATCATAACTCGAAAACTATGAAAAATCGGCTGACGTACATGGGGTATATTCTGATATCCCAACAAAAACATAGATGTGAAATGAGAGCCAAGTTCAATATTAAGAATATGTGTCGTTGTTGACTCGCCGACAAAATAATTGAGATCTATATGGGTGCCAAGTTCTGTGTTGTGTAGAAAATCCTGAAATTATAAAGGATTTGTCTTGGCTAATTTTTACGTATAGGCTACTTTTCTAAAATTTGGTTTGTTGGTAAAAACTAGCCAAGTCAAATCCTTTATAATTTCAGGATTTTCTACACAACACAGAAATTGGCACCCATATAGATCTCAATTATTTTGTCGGCGAGTCAACAACGACACATATTTGAACTTGGCTCTCATTTCACATCTATGTTTTTGTTGGGATATCATTACTTTTTGTACAGAAATTACTATAGTAGGTATTCATCATGAAAGCAGTTTGCCTAAGCTGAAAAGGAGACCCTCACTAACGCGCGGTCAATTGTGAAAAAAAATCAGTTTTCATATTTTTCTTTTGTATACGCCTAATAGTCTACCGTCATGCTAAATATCAAGTTTCTAAGTGATCTAGAAGTGTGTTAGGTTTTTGGTCTATAAGTATTAATTAATTTTTTCCCATCGAAATATCAATAATTTCCAGTTTTCAGATTTTTCTCTCTATATACACCTAATAGTCTACCTTGATGCCAAATATCAAGTTTTAAGTGATCTAGAAGTGGGTTAGGTTTTTGGTCTATAAGTATTAATTATTTTTTTTCCATCGAAATATCAATAATTTCCAGTTTTCAGATTTTATCCTCTATATACACCTAATAGTCTACCTTGATGCCAAATATCAAGTTTCTAAGTGATCTAGAAGTGGGTTAGGTTTTTGGTCTACAAGTATTCATTATTATTTTTTCCATCGAAATATCAATAATTTCCAGTTTTCAGATTTTTCCCTCTATAAACACCTAATAGTCTACCTTGATGCCAAATATCAAGTTTCTAAGTGATCTAGAAGTGGGTTAGGTTTTTGGTCTATAAGTATTAATAATTTTTTTTACATCGAAATATCAATAATTTCCAGTTTTCAGATTTTTCCCTCTATAAACACCTAATAGTCTATCTTGTTGCCAAATATCAAGTTTCTAAGTGATCTAGAAGTGGGTTAGGTTTTTGGTCTATAAATATTAATAATTTTTTTCCATCGAAATATCAATAATTTCCAGTTTTTCCCTCTATATACCTAACAGTCTACCTTGATGCCAAATATCAAGTTTCTACGTCATCTGGAAGTGGGTTAGGTTTGTGATCTATATGTCAGTCAGTCACAAAAATGCCGGTTTTTAAACGTTAATTTATCTTATTGATAAGATTATCTTATTGTTTGAGCTACGTTTATGAAATTTTGTATTTTGGACAAGCTAAGGGGCTTGAATACATGTGCCAAATTTCATGTGTGTAGGTTAAATAGGTTTCAAGTTGTGAAGGGGTCAAAAGTGGTTCGAAATGGTTCGTGTAATATAACACACGGTTGCTGCGTCGCCAGTTCCTTTTTCTTTGAACTTGGCTGGACACGCTACCGCGTGTCTAGATAGCCCACGACGTGAGGAATCTAAAAAAATTTGGACGTCAATAAAAAACAATGTTAAATGTTGGGTAATGTACGGAACCCTTGGAACGCGAGTCCGACTCGCACTTGGCCGGTTTTTATTATTAGTTACCTATATAATATCATTTGGCTTCCCCAAATATTGATGATTTTTTTATACTAATTATCAACATTTAAAAATATATTTGTAAACTTAAGACACAAAAATACTAACCACGGTCGTCACATTAATTTTCATTTGTCGCCATTTTGATGCGGAATCGCCATTCAATAGCAAATCCAGTGAATGAGACCTGAGCGGTAACTCCCGGTCTCCCATTCATTCAAAGGCTTGACTTGATAGTTTGAAATAGCCAATTTATATTTGAGCTTTAAGCTTTAACGAGCCTGATTTCAGGCAGGTGTACACATTTAGTTATGTAATTTTTAGCTAGTTTCAAGAGATTTTGTTTTATATTTTTCAATCATAATCAGAGGGCCTACCGCGAACCACGTTCAACCTGTTGCCTCTCTATCACACTTGTAAATTCGTACGTAAGTGTGACAGGGAGGCAGCACGTCGAACGTGGTTCGCGGTAGGCCCTCAGACAACCACCACACTAACTTAATACTTTGATTTTAAAGCCAGGCCATCATTTTGTTAGCAACGCTACATTCGCTACCCCATATAATAGTTAGGGAGTAGGAAGCATTAGGAGGCATAGGTAAGGATGACTCACGTTCCGAGAGACCGGGCCGAGTCCGCACCGGAGCTTCTGGCGCTTACTTTTTTATGACACCGGTGATCACATGATACTTTTCATAGAAAATGAAGCGCTGGAAACTCCGACCCGGACCCGGCGAGGTCTGACGTGAGTCATTCTTTACTTAACATTTAAACCTTTTTTGACGATATAAACAAAATTTTTCAACATTTTTTGAAGAGAGTACATAATATATATAGGAATAGGTAGGTAGGTATCTCATTTACTGTCTACTGTGATAAAAACGCAGTTAAGATTGGAAAGTCTACCTAAAATTAGAATGTAAGTATCTGCCCGATTCTAACTTTAAGATACGTCAATTAATAGATCTAGAAACGATAAGTATGGATTAGATGTGTCAGTGTCAAAAGTGACGTTTTGGTTTAAAGAAACGTCACATTTGACAATGACATAATTATCTAATCCATATCGTTTCTAGATCTATTAATTGACGTATCTTAAAGTTCGAATCGGGCCGTGGTGTATTAAAATAGATGCACCTACTCTTATGATTTCAAACCGCCTCTACACACATTCTTAAGTCTTTTCACCCAGCAAGCTAAATGTAGCCAGGTCTAAAACAGCCTAAGTCTAAGATGAGCTGTGATAATCGTTTTCCGCGCCATTAGCTCGAACGGTATTCAATAACCGTTAACAAATAATTTATACAACTATTTACCTTATTCTGAGAACGTAAAAAATATAATTGTGTACCTACTTGGTGGTAGGTATAGTTAGACCTTGCTAAGTTTTCATGCCAAGTGCTACGTCAAGTATGGAGGTTATATGGACATGTATACGGTTTTACTGCCAAGTTTCTGCAAAGTTGGCGTGGTCTAAGTTTACCCTTATTGGCAGAGAATATGCGCTTTACTTCGGCTATTTAGGGTAAAAACTGGACAAATGCGCGTCGGACTTGCAAAAAAAAATGGCGGCACTTAAATTGTATGAAATATGCAAAATATCCTCATGTTAGATATTATTAATTTTTAATTTTTTTACATAGCTTTGACTTCCCTGTCAAAAGATAAAGGGGGGTGACATTTTTTTCCGATTAAATTATTTGGGTTGTTCTCAAATTATATGATGATATACGGTCTATCTCAACTCCGTCAAATTTATCATACATTTAGTATGATTTGATGGAATTTAGACGCAGGCAAAAATCTGAACATTAGTGATAATATGCTACGCTGCCCCAATAATCTATTAATTATCGTTTTTTGTTTCGGTAGATATCAAAATATCTACTGACAGTAAAAAAAAATACCTACCTAAGTATTATTATATGGTGGTTAGCAGTTTTAGTATTTTTCATGAATTTATGATAATAATACCGAATAAGTATAATTTCGATGGAGAAATTATGTCGTGTAGCGCAACAGGCTTCGGCCATATGCAAAATGGCTACCCGTTGCGATAAATACATCCCCATGATACTGATACCTACTGGTAAAGAAGGGTAAGAAAATATTTGGAAAAAAATCTACGATATTAAAGAGGATATCCTAATATGTAATGTAACCTAATCTACATAGTAATAAATATTTAATTATTTATCTCAATTTCTTTATTATATATTTACCTATTTTTAACTTTATTGCACATTACGAAATTCTCGGGGGAGCCTCACCCCTAGAGAACGCGTCCCCAGGTGGCGGATAGGGGAACGCTCGGTAGATATGCCGGGCAGGAGGGAAATAAAATACCTCCCGCGGACCAACAGGCCGGAGAAGGACACTCCGTATCAAACCCCTGTCACGAGCTGCTTCGAAATATTTGAAGAGAAGGTCATGATAGTGCTGTGGGCTTGGCCTGGCTTACAGAAGGGATGGCGGCGGATGAACTCAAACTGAGCGAACGGCGGCTCCCACGCTTTGTGAAGGCGATGGTCTTGGCGTCAGGTGGTAACCGGCCGTAAAACTTATAACGAAAAATTTCTTCTTGTGCAATGATAAAGACAACAAAAGGGAAAACGATAGAGGCTAGGGCGTCCCCCGCAAGCGACGTGAATGCAACGAATGCGAACATAAAATGTAAACATACTAGGGCGTCCCCCCGAAGCGACGGATATGACAAGAACAAATGTTCGCCTGACACTACCAAGAAGTGCACTCGTTTAAGGCTAGGGACATGGAACCTATTAGGTTCTATGACCGGACGTAGTGCAGAACTAAGTCGAATACTTTATGACAGAGACATAAACATATGTTGCATTCAGGAAACAAAGTGGCAGGGTTCCAAGTCCCGCGACATTGGACATGGATATCAACTTATTTACCATGGAACTGAAACAAAACGCAACGGAGTGGCAATAGCGCTCGATAAAAACCTCAAGCAAAGAATAATCAGTGTAGAGCGAAAAAGCGATCGCCTTATTGCAGTAAAATTAGCGATGGATAATCAGCCGGCCCTAAATGTAGTCTCGGCATATGCTCCACAGACCGGATGCACATCTAAGGAAAAGGAGCCCATACAACCATTTCCAGTCGCCGTTACGACGCGGTGTTGACACATCTTGTGTCGACACCGTCTGTTTCGGTCACAATTCCAGTCGCAGAGTCGTCGCCGTGTCGACACAGTTACCAGAAATGGGGAAGGGTCGACACATGACACAAAGTGACATAAAGTGTGGTCGCCGTGTGCACACATTGTTTCGGGTTTGCGACTACTTTATGCCAAAATCATTCGTTCATTTTGTTCCTGTCAAATGGAAACTGTCAGATGGAAAAATACTTAAATAAAAATAAGTGACATTAATACGCCATCTCTAAAACGGATTAGAAGACGTAATTATATATTGTTTGCATTTATATTACAATATGACTTAAATTATTATGGGGAATTAAACTGCTCGAGTGATTTGATAAACTAAGTGTAATATAATCAACGCGCCACCACATTGTTTTAGTTTAGCCGGAAATGAAATTGTTTACTTCTCAGTGCCTGTGTTCATAACTATATTATTTGAAGCATTTTTAGTACTTCGATGCGTATACTATACGGGCATTTCTCAGGAGGGCCATTTTTACGTGTCCGGGGCAATAAATGATTGAATTTACTGTTCAATAAATCTGAATTAATTTAGGTATGACCTTCAGCCTATATTCTGTCTGGGACACTATAAAATTATTTATTTATTATTTATATAATACAAGAAAAAAAAATTCAAATGCCAAAAATGATGTTCGGTGGGAGTGTCCCGCACCCAGATTTCATGAAACAAAAAATTATTACTCAAGATGGGGCATTAGAGCGGAGTTATTATGGGTATTCACGCATAAGGTATTAGTTAACTTATCATATTCTTTATATCAAAATAATGTGTTTGCTCAGCTCATTGAATAAAACCAAATTTACGATGTGTCCCGGGCTAGTGCCTGATTTCGGTGTAATTTGCAAAACATGTCGGTACTCCTTCAAAGTTGTAAACCAGGAACTCAGTGTCTCAAACATAGTATGCTTTAGTTGTGCCTTAACCGTTGAATAGAGTAGAGGTACAGTCACAGTATAATAAAGTGATTTTTTAAAGGTTTCTCCGTCTTTCGGTGGGTTTGGTTCTATGTTTTTTTGAGATCGGTGGTGCAATTTACTCCGAAAGTTTTAGTGCATTTATCGTTATGCAAGTGATAAAGAAATCCTCGAAAGTACGTAAATCCAACATTATTACATCTCCTCTGTATCACTAATGTTATTTCTGTAATTGCTAAAAAGCGATTAATTTTGACATCGCTGGTGTTGATTTCCTTGGATTCGGTGGATTTTTTGACCACCGATATCAAAAAAGTGATCACTGAATTCAAATCCTGTTCTGTAAACTAGTTTGTTGTACTAATTTATCACACGTAAAAATTGCAATTACGTTGTATAAACGTAAAATTATGTTTGTAAGTAAATTAAGTCATAATAGGTACAAAAATCACTAGTTTACTATGTGTAGTTTTTTAAACCAGACGTGTGTTGAAACTTGTAGACCCAATGTTTCTTTCTCTGTCTTGATATTCTATTCAAACCAATGAAGTAAATTATGTTAATTGTCCTCTGTATCACCTCAGGCCCTACACCTCGATACCTTTAAACGTATCAGCCATGTTAAATGAATGCAGTCAATTAGATCCCACTTATTTTAAAATAACTTGTGTACTATGCAAGGTGCACCCAAGGGACAGGATGTTCAGAACAAGGGATTAAAAATAAAGTGGCCTTCTAATGTCGAGATCGCTTCAAAGGCACTACTACTACTACTGAGCGTACCTTACTGATCGATATTTCTAAAGGATAGCCATAGACACAAATTGAACATAGCAAATGTTTATACAATCCTCAATGTCTTATGTCTTTATGTCTAAATATAGGAGTTACAAATCAGCTCAAGTGTTTGAGGGTGCTGGAGGTCTCCAGCACCCTCAAATAATTAATAGGTAATTAGATCTTCAAGCATTAGTCGACCACTTCAAATAGTTTTAAATTCATGGAGTTCACGCTTTAAAGCTCTGTTATTCAAAAATACTTGTTTTCCGTATTGCATCCATTGCTTTATAAGTGCATTAAATATTTTTTGAGCATTGAACACCACTCAAAAGTTTCTTGTTTATCGGGTGTAGGTAACATAAGTTTATTTTTGATGCGTGTGCGGTCGGATTCTGTGAAACAAACATCTTCTCCTTTATGGCACTAATGTGCGAATTTGTGGTCGACATGTCTGAAACTCGTTCCAGGACCATACATCGCCCATCACCGCCTATTATATGACGACAGTCAAATAGTTTGGGATATCTTTTAGAGATGTTGTTTTATAAGCCGTAATTAGGTTATTTTAAAGTCTTGGGTCTTTATCTATTAAATTTATGTAAGCTTTCGAGATCATTAGCCTTGTTACATCGCTTATAATCAAATAAGAATGAAAAATATGATTAAAATGTAATATGATTGAGATATAAAATTGAAATGTGATTTTTGTGTATGCATTATTGAATTCGGTGACGCCAATTGATTTCAGTGCCTGCACATGATTTCGGTGTTTTTTAAAATCTCAAATATCTTAAAAACTATAAGGTTCTAATGGAGGCCTCCACTACCAATTTTTTTTATATTAAGGCTAGATTTTAGGAAATAAATTCGCATATCAAATAAGTTAAAAAAAAAATTTGGCACCGAAGTCAGGCACCGAAGGTCATCTCTGAGAAACGCCCATACTTAAATAACAGAAATAACGCTTTACATACTACGAAACTTGTTAATTATGATGTATAAATATGGTTCAAGGCTGAGAAATATTGCAGTCACAAAGTAGTTGCAATGTTTCGACTTTGTGTCGACTCTGTGTTGACACATGACACGCGCTGTCAAAAGTAATAACAAAGTTACTGGTATGTTACTGGATTTGCAAAATGGCTCCTTGTGTTGATTTGTTTTCAGATATTCTCAAAGTGTAAAAATGCCGTGGTCAGAGATGGGCATTAATCGATTAACTGTTTATTCGACTAATTAATGGAATAAAAAAAGTTAATTCTCAAATTTTAATCGCGATTAGTTTAGTCGACCTAACATAGATTGAAATTGAATTAATCTGAATATTAATCGAATAAATTATCGATTAAATCTCGATTGAAAGTTGACAGGGGGCCATTTTTGTACGTAAAAATAATAGAAATGTCTTGCATGCAGATGGTAGCAAAACACTTTGTCATAAAAGTCGAGATGGGTGTCGATATATAGGTTTTAGGGAGTGCCGATTTCGAAAATAATGACCATTTTGGAATCCGAAATGGCGGCCATGCACTGTGTCATAAAAGTCGTCATGGATGTCGTTTTATACGTTTTAGGGGGCCCCAATTTTGAAAATGATGACCATTTTGGAATCCAAAATGGCGGCCATGCACTAAGCCATAAAAGTCGTCATGGGTGTCGTTTTATAGGTTTAAGGGGGCGCAGATTTCGAAAATGATAACCATTTTGGATTCCAAAATGGCGGCCATGCACTATGTCATAAAAGTCGTCATGGGTGTCGTTTTATAGGTTTTGGGGGGCGCAGATTTAGAAAATGATAACCATTTTGGATTCCAAAATGGCGGCCATGCACTATGTCATAAAAGTCGTCATGGGTGTCGTTTTATAGGTTTTAGGGGGCGCAGATTTCGAAAATGATGACCATTTTGGATTCCAAGATGGCGGCCATGCACTATGTCATAAAAGTCGTCATGTATGTCGTTTTATAGGTTTTAGGGGGCCCCGCTTTCGAAAATGATGACCATTTTGGAATCCAAAATGGCGGCCATGCACTATGTCATAAAAGTCGTCATGGGTGTCGTTTTATAGGTTTTGGGGGGCGCAGATTTCGAAAATGATAACATTTTCAATTTAAAAATGGCGGCAATGCACTATGTCATAAAAGTCGTCATGGATATCGTTTTATAGGTTTTAGGGGGCGCAGATTTCGAAAATGATGACTATTTTGGATTCCAAGATGGCGGCCATGCACTATGTCATAAAAGTCGTCATGGATGTCGTTTTATAGGTTTTAGGGGGCGCAGATTTCGAAAATGATGACTATTTTGGATTCCACTTTTATGACAAAATACGTAGCCGCCATCTTGGATTATAAAATGATCATCGTTTTCGAATTCTGCACTCCCTAAAACCTATAAATCGACATCCGTGACGACGCAAGTTATCTTTATTTTCAGATCTAACAAATTGCTACAGAATACAAAGGACAAAAAAGAAGCGAGGAGGTAATGAAACAAGCAACAAAAATACAGATGATTCCTCGACGCAATTGGGTGATTCTTAAATTGTGCCCAGATTTTTTTTGTCATAAAAGTTTATATTTTTCACATATTACTAAATCTATGGCAAAAGTTATAATATTGCAATGGATTCCATCGCATGTAGGTATAAGTGGCAATGAGACAGCTGATGCATTAGCAAAACAGGCATGCAGCGATGGCATTGAATTTCACTTGAAACATTATATGGGGGCAATAATGACTGTTTACATTTAGTCAAATTAAAGTGTCGCGAATTGTGGAAGGAATATTTCGACGAGAGATCTAGGGACAAAGGTATTTGGTATAAGACAATACAGCCACAACCCTTTAATTCTCCTTGGATTGATAATAGTGTGTTGTGTAGGCAGGATCTAGTTTTATTATTGAGATTGCGCTCTGGACACATTCCATTGAATAAGTTCGCCTACCTCATGCGTAAAGTGAATTCGGAATTATGCACCTTATGTAATCGCGTCGAGGATGTGTATCATATTTTAATGGAGTGTGTCCGAAATGAGCGACTTAGAAGACAGATATTTCATGACAATGACAGTTCCATTGGGTTATGTAATACCTACCTTTCGAACCCCATGTCTGAGGTTGTTGAAAAGGTACTAAATATTGTTAAGTGCGGTCTGAGGGACAGAAATGTGGGATGTAATTAAACTAGATGTAGCTATTTACTTTCTTTTAACTTTGTTAATTAAGTCTGTTTTTTATGGTGTGACATATTCGTTCAATCGAAAAAGCCCCTTAATAAAGGAAAAAAAAAAAAGTTCCGTGACATTTCGACCTTGTAATTTTTTAAGTAAATGTTTTTGTTTATCTATGAGGATCTCACTAGAATAGTATAATCAAGGTATGTTTATATTTGATGAATGAAATAGTAACGCAAAAAAAAATATATTTGTGTCTTATATTCCTGCCGAAGACTTTTATTTTACCTTTTCCTTCTACACAAGTTTGGCCAAGTAATAAGAATTTAGGGCACTCAATTTTATTTTGACTTCTACAACAGTAAAGCTACGAGGCCATGTTTTGGTATCGTTTTCGTATAAATTCGCAGTACCAAATTTAGTTAAGGTATCACATTGACACCATTCCGAAGTAAAAACATATAAACTTATTAAAATACTTTCTTTTAAACTCCTCTTCACGCTTAAACTGCTGAACAGTTTTAATTTAAATTTGGTACACATATATTTTGAGTCCCGAGACAGGATATAATAAGTTATCTCAAAAATCACCCTTTAAAGGTGTGAAATGAGGTGTAGGGGGGAATTCAGAATTGACTTCTTGAAGTTAATACTGTTTAAGTTTAGGTTTGAAGTCATGTTTTTTCATCATTTTTAACTAAATCAAAGATGTAGACCATCCCAAATTTCATATAAATCGGTTCAGCGGTTATTGATTTCCCGTACAAATTTCCACGCCACTTTTCACACCTTCAAAAGATGATTTTGGTTATAAGATCTATCCTATGTCCTGTTCCGGGACGCAAACTATTTCTATACCAAATTTCAACGAAATCGGTTCAGCGGTTAAGCGTCAAGAAGAGTTTCAAAAAAACCGGCCAAGTGCGAGCCGGACTCGCGTATTAAGGGTTCCGTACATTAAGTCCGACTCGCGCTTGACTGCACATTTCTAATAGGTTTTCCTGTCATCTATAGGTAAAGAACTATTTTGTGTATTCAGACGGACATACATACAGACGCACGAGTGATCCTATAAGGGTTTCGTTTTTTCCTTTTGAGGTACGGAACCCTAAAAAGATTTATTTTTATTTTGTGGAATGGTGTCAATGTGATATCTTAAATGGATTCAGCACCCCAGATTTATACGAAAACGATACCAAACACGGCCTAGCACCTTCACTGATATAGATATATCAAGATAAAATTGAGAGCCCTAAATAAACTTTCAAGAGCGGATATCTCAAAAACTATTCAACATATCGAAAAAATTGACGGAATAAACTTGTAACAAATTAAATTAACTTTCATTTTGTATAAGTGGCCATGTCGCTGAGATGCATAGTTTCCGAGATATAATCGAAAAACGGGAAAATGGGACCTTCAAAGCCCCCTCTCTCCCCCCCCGCTCAAGGGCTACGGCCGGGGACTTTTGATATGTTCACCTCCTAACTTGTCAAACCGAGTTACGGAGTCAAAAATTGTGTTCCGAGCATTTCCCTCTACAACTTTTGGAGCATTCGTTGCCTGAGCTAAGTAGCTTATTGAATTTCTTTAAAAACTTTTCTGTTAAAGGTTGACGGGTGTTGGGTGTTTATATGGTTTCGGTCGATTATTATCATTTGCATTGCCCATGATGACTTACTAGAATTACGAGCACACGAGACACTAATAGTAGTTTGACAAACCTTGGTTTTCAAGAGGTATTTTATATTGACATTTGCTGTCACAAATTTGCTGTCAGATTTAGTCGCAAACCGCACGCAAAGTGCACACAAATGTGTCGACACCTTGTTACGGAAAAGTGTAGACACGGCGACGACACTTTGTTTCGAAACAATTCTAGACACATTGTGTGGACTCTGTTACGACACATCTGACATTTAGTTACCACTTTGTGATTCTGCGACTGGAATGGTTATATGGGAGGCCTTCTGGGAAGAGTTTGACGAGATTGTGCTCAATGTGCCAGTGGAAGAGCCTATTCATATAGGAGGAGATTTAAATGGGCATGTGGGAGCCAGAAGTGATGCACATCGGGACGCACATGGCGGCAGTGGCGTAGCTAGGGGGGGGCGGCGGGGGCGGCCCGCCCCGGGTGTCACCCATTTGGGGGGTGACACCCGACCGTGAACATCAGTAGTGCCATCTATAAAAATTCGTAAAACTGTGGCAGATTGCATAACCGCCATTAAGGAAATAATATACAACCATGAGGAACCCGAGAGATTTTGACAGAATATTCCTGATCATATTTAAAGACTAAAATGTCCTATAAACTGTTTTGGAATTCGCCTAGTTTCATAGTCCAGTACCACCAGCATAGCAATGTACAAATTGCAGAACATTCCCAAAAAGCGGAAACATTCTCGAGAATGTTCTCAGAACATTCCTGCAACATGGAAATTATTGTTCCGCCATCTTGGATTTTTTCCAAAAAATTTTTTTTGTCATAGGAATCTAGAGGCCTCTATCTCCCGCCATGCTAAATCTCAGCGCGCTCGGACCAACTTGAAAAAATTAAAAAAAAAAGTCGGCCATTTTGTTTTTTTTTAATGCAGTTTGTTTTGTCTCGGGGCTCTCTATGACATTTGGTCGAGCATAGGTGGGGACCTATCACGCACCGTTTAAAAGTTGCCATACAAAATAAAAGTGGCCAGTTTTCCCGCAATTGTAGCATTTATTAAAAAAAAATTTTTTTCATAGGTATTTAGGGGACCCCGAGATTCCGTGACCAAAATATCAGCGCGCCAGGACAAACTTGAAAAAATTAAAAAAAAGTCGGCCATATTGAAAAAAACATGGCGGCGTCAAAAACTGACAGGATCCCTCTATGACATTTGGTCGAGCACCCCCCACCTAGGTCTGACCGTTTGGCCGGGCCGTCATACATTTTTCTGACCGGAAGCGGTAGACCAAAAGTCGGAATTTTCTGGGAGTAAGGATACTACACCTAAACTATCGTGAATATTCATGGTATAAACTACGATAAATAAATAAATTCTCGTTCTCGAGAACATTCTCAGAAGTTACCAAGAAATACTCATGTGGAAAGTTTCGCAAGTTTGGAAAGTTTTTTTTTAATTATGTGATTATTTCTGTAATTGACAAAAAAAAAGTTAAAATTATTTTTGGGTGACAGTTTTACAAATTATAGCATTTACATTTTATGTACAAAAAATCGAAAAACGAGAAATTCTCATGTGGAAAGTTTCTCAACTTTGGAAAGTTTTTTTTTTAATTATGTGATTATTTCTGTAATTGACAAAAAAAAGTTAAAATTATTTTTGGGTGACAGTTTTACAAATTTACATACATTTACATTTTATGTACAAAAAATCTAAAAACAATTTTATTTTGGCGAAATTGACGTAAACTCTTTTAGTATATTTTCCTTATTTTGGCCTCAGAAATGCATGGTTAAAATCTCTCTGGGTTCCTGGTATGTAACAATAATATGTTGGCGCCTCGTAGGTTTTTTTATTCAGAAAGGTTTTTTTTTTATTATGTGATTATTTCTGTAATTGAGAAGCTACCTATGTCACTGTTTCTAATTGGGTGACTCTGGACTATTTGAAATTCATTGTGAAATGGGATTTTACAGAATCTCTTTCAAATCGCGCACTTGGCAAAAAAAGTTTTTTTTTTACGTAAATTATTTGTATATCTTTCACGGGACAATGATGACTCGGACCTTTGGGAGGCGTGCGCGGAGCCCAAGCCAACATGTAGATGCCCTTATGACACTTATGAAATGTGGGTTACACCGAGCGGATGCTGTCCTTGCCCGTGTTATAGAACGCGCGCAGAGGCAACACCCGCCAGGGTGTGGACTATTGAGAGTTCATGGAATCTAAAATGAAAGCGATGGAGTAAATTGTGAGCTATGGAATATTAAACGTAATTTTATAATTGTAAAATATTAAACATATTTTACAATTTTGATTGAATTTTGGGGTGACACCCACAATTTCCGCCCCGGGTGCCACCCATGCTAGCTACGCCACTGCATGGCGGGTACGGGTACGGAAAACAGAACCAAGAAGGAATAGATATTCTGAATTTTGCTACTAAATTTAACTATAAAATCATTAACACATGTTTTAAGAAAAAGGAGGAACATCTTATTACTTATAAGAGCGAAAGGGCAGCAACACAAATTGATTACATGATTTCCCCAAAATCGATGCTAAAATGGTACCGGGATTGCAAAGTCATTCCAGGGGAAGCTCTAACAGCGCAGCACAGACTATTAGTAGCAGTCATGCAACTTCCGAAACCGGTTAGGACCCACGTAGACAAAACCGAGCGAATAAAATGGAAGATCATACACAGTGCCAAGGGTAACCATTTCATCGACCGCATAAAAACCTATTTAAACCAAGATATTGATGACAAAGAAAAGCCGGCGCACGAAAAGTGGACAGATTTCGAAACGTATTGCCAGGAAAACGCAAGAAAGATACTGGGCGTATCTAAAGGCCGCCTTGCTATGGCAAAAGACACTACATGGTGGAATAGCAATATCAAAGAATTAATCAATGCTAAGCGCGACGCGTTTAAACTATGCCAAAAAGCTGGACTAGAGGAGGACCGAGAGGGTTACAAAACGTTGAAAACCATAACAAAAGCTGCAGTCGCGCAAACAAGAGCAATGTCTAACCAAAAGTTCTATGAGAAATTGGAAAGCGCCCCGGATGAAACTACCATATTCAAAATTGCTAAACAACGTCACAAATCACTGGATATCAAGTGCTATCTTTGTCACATATACAAAAATAAAGGCGACGTCGCTAATTGTAACAACTACAGGGGTATAAAGTTAACATCGCACACCCTAAAGCTGTGGGAACGAGTAATTGGAGCACGGATAACAGCGATTGCTAAAACCACAGAAAACCAGTTCGGCTTTACTGCAGGAAGATCTACCATAGAGGCTATACAGACTTTAAGAATACTTATGGACAAATATAAAATAAATAAGGAAAATCTGTATATGGTCTTCATAGACCTCGAAAAGGCATTCGATAGGGTACCGAGAAAGCTGGTATGGCAGTCGCTCCGATCGCAGAAAGTGCCTGAAGTTTACATTGACTTGATCTGAAACATGTATCAGGATGTCACCACCCAGATCCGTAGCACCGCTGGTATAACCCACCCGTTTAAAGTCTAAGTAGGAGTTCATCAGGGATCAGCTCTGAGCCCATTATTATTTAACCTGTGTATGGATTACATCACAAGAAACATCCAAAAAGAGATCCCATGGAGTTTATTATATGCAGACGACATAGTGCTGGTGGAGAACAACGCATCAGAGCTCCAAAAAGTTTTAGACGGATGGGTAGCTGAAATCGAAAAACACGGTCTACGAGTGAGCCGCACCAAAACGGAGCTTATGGAATGCGACTTCGGAGGAACTGAGGAGGTTGGCTGCAATCTTGTAGTGGACGGCAATAAAATCCCAAAGGTTTCGCGTTTTAAATACCTCGGCTCTATGCTAACAGATGACTCAAAAATCGATCGAGATGTGGACCATCGAGTTAATACGTCTTAAATGGAGAACGCTGTCCGGCGTTCTGTGTGATAGAAAAGTGCCAATAAAAACTAAGGGAAAAGTATATAAGGCGGCCGTCAGACCTACCATGACATACGGTTCCGAATGCTGGGCAACTTTGAAGAAGCACGAACAAAAGCTACACACAGCAGAGATGAAAATGCTCCGTTGGGCAGGAGGCGTGACGCGCTTGGATAAAGTACGAAACGAATATGTAAGAGGTTCCTTCAAAGTTGCACCAATAGCCGAGAAACTAAGATGGTACGGGCACGTCATGAGGCGAGACGATAGCTACTCCGTAAAAACAGTGCTGAACATTAGCACGCAGCGATCAAGAGGCAGAGGCAGACCGCCCGCCACTTCGTGGTACACTGTCGAAAGGGACCTAAAAACTCAGAATATCCCATTGTTGACAACCCAGGACAGACCGGCCTGGCGCAAACGCACAAGAAGGCCCGACCCCAAATGAAGTTGTGATTAAGGGCAGGAAGAAGAAGATTGCACATTACGAAAAGTATAAGGGGCGGCTTTTAAGCTTAGAGCTTTTTCTACTAGTCAACATTAGTGCCAATGAGAAATACGTTTAGGTGCTGCAATTTAACTAGGTACCTACGGTCACGTCTGAAAATATACATAGATATTAATATGTACATATTTTTGACACTTTATCCCTATATATCGATATCTTCAGACACGACTGTACACCTTACAACATTCCGTTACTGAACACGCATTGATTGAATGTGTTTAATAACTAACCACAGTAGGTCACAACATTGGTTATTAAATTATCCAACTCACGGACCACCTCGGTCTTTAAAATCTACTGATGGAGCATTATACATAGGTAGGCTTTTGTCTAAAATCTAAATAAATCATATCTTAAAGCCGTAACTGATTAGAGTCGGACCAAGAAAAGTCTGCAGCGGATTTGATAGCCCACGCAGTGCAAGTGTCATTTATGCGTCATAATTTCATAGAAGTTTGACGTTTAAAATATAGATGGTCAATGCTAGGTGCACTGCGTGGGCTATCAATTCCGCTGCAGACTTTTCATTGACTGACTCTACCGCCCTTATGGGTGCGACGCACCAAGGTCGCGGTGCGGTAGTCTGTTACGGCTTTTAGTTTTCAGAGAAAAAAAAGCTAACATACACGGTAGGTAGGATGTTGCGTTCATTGAAGAGGCGTTTTTTAGATTTACTTACGCCGCGAACCGCTAGCGACATCTAGTATGGAGTAGGGATATAAATAATATACTTGGTCAAGCAAATCTTTTCAGTAGAAGAAGGCGCGAAATTCAAATTTTCTATGGGACGATAACCCTTCGCGCCTACATTTTTTGAATTTGCCGCCTTTTTCTACTGACAAGATTTGCTTATATAACAATCATAACAATGATATCCGCGAATTCCGCGTTCACGCGCACCCACGGCCGTCCGCTCAGTGAGCTGAGGGCCTACCGCGAACCACGTTCGACGTGTTGCCTCTCTGTCGCACTTGTATATTCGTACGTAAGTGTGACAGGGAGACAACACGTCGAACGTGATTCGCGGTAGGCCCTCTGCGCTCGGCTGGTTCGGCGAAGGACTCTTACTTACAAGGAAGGAGGCTTACTTGTCTTAACTTTTTGGTACGCTATTAACATAAAATAAGTTTAAAATGAATTTTTATTACTACCAACCAACCTGCATTTTCTTGCAAATTATTTTCCCATAATAATATAATTTTATCGTTTCTTATAATTTGTAATTATGAAAGTTGCGCAAAACGCAAAAGGAGCCGTCTTTAACTTGTGTTCGATAAAGAGCTACAGGCCAATTCGTATGTACACTGACATCAGAATGATATCTGAATTTGTGTAGTTTTGTAAAGAATAACGTTGAATATTTTGTTAAGAAATCGGAAATTAAAAGTAACTTATTGCGTAACCAATATAAGCATGATTTAGTTCGTCCTAGAGTCAAAACCTCCATTTTTAAAAACGGTACATATATTAATGCAATAGATATATTTAATAATCTCCCCGATGAACTTAAATGTCTAGAGGGCAATCAGTTTAGATATAAATTAAAACATTGGCTAATATAGAGAGCATTTTACAACATTAAAGAATATTTTGAATATGATAGAGATATGTAATATACACCTAGCTTTTAAGTCACGAACTCTAACTATTAGTTCTAGGTAGTACCTAACTAATTAGTTTAAGACATAATTTGCATGTAAATATAGGTATTAAGTAGACGTAAGTAAACATTGCACGCCCATGTCGGGTAACTGTTGGGGCAATGTTCTTGTATAAGTGTCATCTTCTGTACACAGCTTGTCAATAAAGTGTTTCTATTCTATTCTATTATATTAAAGTTTAGTTATCGTGCGTGAGATCGCGCCACTAGATGTACGGGCAAGTAAGACAGAAATGCACGATATTCGAATGACATCATTTAAGGCCCCTGTACACAATGGGCCAGCGCCGGCCACTCCAAGGGACGCATTTATGCGTTAGAGGTAGCAAGTGATATTGCTGTCTCATTCTACCGCATGGCTGCGTCCCTTGGAGTGGCCGGCGCTGGCCCATTGTGTGCTGGGGCCTTTACATGTCATTCTGATATCAGTGTACGAATTGACCCGCTACTTGGGATCCATTAAATTCCATCACGATCACCAGCAATAAACAATGTAGCAAAAATGCCATAACGTATTTTATTGATGAGTTAACTCTGAGAAACGACCGATGTAACATACTTAAATTGGCAATGTTTTGTCATAACCTAAAAGGTAACGTTCAGATTTAGACTGCACCAGCAGTCCAGCAGTCCAACATTACTGCAGCAGTATTACAGAACGACATTATATCCGAGCAGCAGCATAGATTGGATCTTGGTTTCGCAACGCATTACGCATGCATTCGCGCATTTAACGGCAACGGATATTTCGCTAATAATTTTGATTATTTACGCCTTTCTGAAATTACAATCTCACTTTCCATCTTGGTTATAATGTCTGGATATTATGTTCAAATGTTATGCGGGCGTTTATAATGATTGAGATTTTAATATTTGTTTGCGTTAGGTACTAGCAGTACTAGTAATTAATAATTATAGATAGGTACCTAAATAAGTAGGTAACATTATTTACTGTACATATGGTCCTATTGTCCCGCACTAGTGCGTAAAATAGCACTTTTCGTGCGTATGCCAAAAGTTTAAAGGGCCATATGTACTGTAAAACGTTGTACGATACACGTGCGAAAAGGTAATTTGCAACTCGTGTCGGTTTAAAACACCCCCTTCGGTCGTGTTTTAAATTATCGCCACTCGTTTCGAATTTCCTCTTTTCCGCACTTGTATCGTAAATATAAATAACTATTATGTTATCTATAGTTAGTATAGGAAGTCCTACGTCGGAACTTACTGATCTAGGATAAGTTAGGTATAATAGACTGAATCGCCGAATCCTGCACCCGAATGTCAAGTTGCTCTTTGGAGTAGCCCAATCCGAGCAGACCTATATTAAATTCCACTACCGTACACAATGTACACATACATATAATTTGCAACACTATTTACCTATTATAGCAAGAACTTCCGAGGATGCATCGTTTTGTTTTGTCGAGCAGGGACATTGATTTAGCCTATGAAAACTCTGGCTCGCATATATCTTTTTAATACAGTTGCTCACAAAGTGCTACTTTACGTAGCTGTTTAGCGTGCGGAAAGTTGGTTATGTCGAACTAGTGCTTTTTACTTTTCCAATTTTTTAAAATTTATACTTGTTCCAATTCACGACTACTTATTGATGAGTGTTAATATTAGTTTCCTTTAAACGTCGTAATCAGCATAAAAACCTACTGTTAATGTAAGAATATGAAAAATATACATATTTCATATTTTAATACTTACCTCTTCATCATTATAACACGTTTATTTTTTAATATTTAATATTGAAAATTCCGTTCTTAATAAGGTGTCTGAATGGAACGGAATAGCTGCCAAACGCCCATAGATATAATATACTTAAAGACGACGTCTACGCGAGCTGTCACTGTTACCACTTTTGTTTAGTGTACGATTAACAATGTTTTACTTATTTTTTCGCAACTGTATTAAAAAACGTCGTTCGATACACGTGCGGAAATGTCATTCTCAAGTAATGACATACCTTCCGCACTAGCATCGAAATGTACTATTGTTTCTTCTTCTTTCAACTAAGGAGAAAACGGACCACGGCGTATAGGCACAGTATAGATTAACAAGGTTTGACCGAATTTTGTCATTATTTTTGCTATAGTCCGGTACATATCAATTTTATTAATCTCCCATACAATTTTTAAACTTCACGCCTTGACAAGTTGGTGGGCCAGACTATAACACCACGATCCAGACCTTCGAGCAACACGGAAGGGAGGCGGCATTCGCACAATTTCCCCTCTGCCGAGGTACAAGATTAGCGCGTCAATCTAATCTAGCGCGGGTAATAAAACTAGTTGCACTTGGATTTTTCACTAGACCGAGTCCAGACGCGCGCGTGAACACTGCTGCACAAAAATGCCCGTTTGCTCGGTTTTTTGTTATAAAAAGAGGTCGGGGACATCAAATTTACAAAAAGAAAGTGTTACATTTCACATGTAATATTTTTTTTTTACATATCATACGTTTAATTACATTCAAACACAATTATTATATTTTAGTCTCATGTAATTGTTGGATTTATCGATTTTGCTCGCTCAGTACAAATTGCTGATCGGTCGAGCGACAAATCCGACTTCTCATCTCTCAGAATACAATAACATACTTCAACGAAAAGGTGTTAGTGTGCGTGTTGTGACACTTGTCACTCGTCCTGACTCGTCCGTACACAAAAAGAGATCGAGGTTTGCAAGATTTGTCTTTGACGTGTGTCATTTTCTATGTATTTGTGTCGTCATTACAAATTGGATTTTGATGGGATTTTGTATGTAAGTGTGTGAGAAGTGCGACTGTGTGCACCTTTCCCCCCGCGAAAAATGGCAGAAAGATTTGTACGGTGAGATATCGCTTGGGCCCTTAGAGGATATAACCAACGGAGACGCCATGTCTAAAATTTTCGGTGCAAAATAGTCTGCCGTTTTTTGCGGGGGAGAGGCACATCAAATGTATAGGTACGTCATGTCAGATAAACGTCAGTCCATACATATGGTTGACAAGTTGTTGACCATTGGCCGCCTATTTTCGACAGAGGGGAACGCCTGTTAATGGCGGCTCCATTGTTAATTACTCCGAGCTTGGGCCCCTCCCTTCCGATGTGTCGGAAGCCGGTGTTGCTCGAAGATCCAGACAGACATGAAACTATACTCAGTCAAACCCACTCTTTGTAAGCAGTAAAAGGCGCATAATTCAAATTTTCTATGGGAGGTCAACAGAACTCTTCGCAACGACATTTTTTTTTAATTTGCCGCTTTTTTCTACTGACGGAAATGGAAATGGCTTGCTATAAACTAAAGAGGATGCTCAACTAATAGTGATAACAGACTATCGCACCGCACCAAGGTCATTGTGCGACGCACCCATAAATAAGAGCGAGAAAGAGATATCGCTTTCTAGCTCTTACTTATGGGTGCGTCGCACAATGACCTTGGTGCGGTGCGATAGTGTGTTACCACTATAAACGTCAAAACTAATGACAGTACAGTAATGACATTCATGACACGACACGTTTAATTTCGATATCCTAATTTTAAACGTTTTAAACTTATTTCTTTTTCATGATTTATCGAAAGTTAAGAAAATCACTATCGCCAATAAAATCACGGTAACATAAATAATTGCATAACTCAAGTGAAAGATAAGGCTCAAATGCCCCACGGAGCGTATTGATAAGAAGAAATAAACAATATCGTTCGTCACATCTTTATGTTTATCAGTAGCGTTTAACAATCAAAGCTTAATTAGAATTGCTGATAAGATGGGTTGCTTGAATAATTCCGCGTCAGTCGTAGTTAAGACGTCGACTTTTTACAGCCATGGCGAGTTTAGTCACGAAAAACTTCGTTTTACTAACAAAATTTGCCAAAACTGTGTCCAATGGATCAAAAAGGCTATCCTCACATTTCGTTTACTATCCTGACAATGAAAAACCGGTCGAAGGTAAGTTATTTGCTCTAATGAAGAATACATTTTTAGGTTATTCACTTGTTTACTTTAAAATTTAACTTGTGCATGTAGGAATATTAGTACTTAATTTTTTTTCTAAATATACAAGTTAGATACAAGATCATGCTTCAAAGGTGAGCTTTCACAGATCAACTAAATTGATGGTACTACCAATAATTTCAGTGCCTGCTTACTTTAATGGTACCTGCATACGAAATCGAGTTTTTAACTTTTAAAGAAATACTAACTAACTTTAGCTAAATGTTATACTATAATCAACATTTTGCCTTGAAAAATAAATATTTGTTGTTTCGCTGTAGGTGAGACGGCAAAAATGAATATGATGCAAGCCATCAACAACGCTATGGATATAACACTGAAGCAGGACTCCTCGGCAGTGCTGTTCGGTGAGGATGTGGGCTTTGGTGGGGTCTTCCGCTGTGCACTGGGCTTACAGGTAATTTATAGGAACATCATTTAATCTTAACCATAGTATTACTTTTTGAAGTGTACATGGAAAATGTAAGTCATTAAATTACACAAAAGAAACCTCAAACAAAGCTACCATTCTCTAATTGCTTAACAAAAAGAGATACATCTTTATATGTAGAACAAAACAATTATTTTACTGCCTCAATTAATTTCACTAGTCTCTAAAAAGGCAGAATATGTAGTTAATTGGGCAAACTTGAATTATGTTATAGTCTCTGAGATATAAAAACAGCCTAAAAATTAATTTTTTGTATATTTCAAGGAGAAATATGGCAAGGATAGGGTGTTCAACACACCACTATGTGAGCAGGGTATTGCCGGGTTTGCTATTGGGCTCGCCACAGCCGGGGCTACCGCCATAGCAGAGATACAGTTTGCTGACTACATCTTTCCTGCGTTTGATCAGGTATACAATCCAATATCATACTTATTCTGGTAATATCTAGGTAAATTTTAATAAAATTAAGAATTAAATTGATTTTAGAATCTTATTAAAATTATTCTTAAATATTTGTTTTTATTCAATAGGTTAATTTGCTAAAATTAATCCTTGTGCTCTTAACTTTTTAGGCTTACAGCATCTTTTTTATCACTGTTCCTAGAAATTATATGTCCTAGTTTCGGTAGTGCTGGTAAATTTGTACAGATACAGATATTCTTATATACATCACCAAAAATTACGGTGAATTCAAGTTCTTTCCGCGTACGGTTTAGATGAAAAATGGATTGATACCAAAGTTTTTTCGAGGGACTACAATATGGGGTTCTTTAAATCCCAGTTTTGGGTTCGTAAAGTGTCGGCAACGCGCACGAGACATCTTTCAGTTACAGGCTCACCATCAGACCGGTCTTGTTTGCCATCCTACTAGTTTTGGTTTCACCTCTTTTTATAACGGGATTCGTCGGCGTACTTTTAACCAGTTTGTTCGTGTTTCAGTTGGTGAACGAAGCAGCAAAGTATCGCTACCGCTCTGGCGGGCAGTTTGAGTGCGGCGGGCTGACGGTGCGTGCGCCTTGCGCCGCGGTGGGGCACGGCGGGCTGTACCACTCGCAGAGCCCGGAGGCGTTCTTCGCGCACGCTGCTGGACTTAGGGTCAGTAATAATAATGTCAAAAATTACATGTCGATCATCAGATCTGCTCAATGGTACCATGTCAACTGTAAAAATGGGTGGGTATGGGTGTAGCCAACTTATTCAAAAATATGTCCCATAGTTTTTAATTCGCTGACATAAGAGCTATGTTGAAATGATTTGTGCACGCATATTTTTACAGTTGACTGTACCATAATTGTGCAGTTAAGAGTTTTTGAAGTGAAAACTTCTTTAGCGGCGCTGTGCACTTTTTGTGATCGGGATGTGTTAAACTCGCGACAGCGTAAGACGTAAGATGTAAGACGCTTTGTAAGACGGACACATGACGTGATCGAAAAACTGTTACAATGTCATTGAGTTTTCACTTCTGCCGGCACTCCCGGAGTGCAACCCGTTGTTTTTATTTTTAGTATGTTACGACCTAGTACAACAGTATTTTCTGCCATTTAATATGAGTCGTGTATTTTAACGAAGTTAAACGTATTTCCAGGTGGTAGTCCCCCGCGGCCCCATCGCCGCCAAAGGCCTCCTGCTATCCTGTCTGCGTTCCCGAGACCCCTGCGTGTTCCTGGAGCCCAAGATCCTGTACCGCTCCGCTACCGAAGATGTGCCGGTGGAGGACTATACTTTACCGCTAGGACAGGCTCAACTGCTTAGGGAAGGTAGGCAAATAGACACATGGACAAATAAAGCGATTATCCCTATCAGGGATGTTGCGAATATTTCCGCATTATGTTCAAAATGCGCATCTGCATCCAAAAAAAATCGATGCGGAGCTTAACGCGGATGCGGTTGTTGAACAAGTCGGTACAGGAACGTAGCGGCGGTGTAAGTGCTAGGTAATTTCGTCCTATAACGAAATCGTCTTGATCCAGAAAAGTCGGCCAAGTTACTGTTTTTAAATATAACGCACCGATATTCTTGCTCAAATACAACACGTTTTGTTTTTTTTTTTTAAATAATAATTACTAAAATGTAATATTTGACGTTTTTTAAGTACCTAATCTTGACATCCGCATCCGCGGATGTGAGCCTTTAAATATCCGCATCCGCGGATGTCAAAAAATCTGCATCTGTAAGATCCCTGCTCCCTATCCTTACTAATATTATAAAATTTATAAATAAAAGCGAAAGTAACCGTCTTTACCTCATTACGCTTCAACCGATGAGCCTTACGTATTATAGGTAGATACTTACATATTATAGGTTTCATAAGGACTGTATCGTTTATTATGAATACAACTTTACTTAGCCGTTTTTTCTGGTATTATATTTTTATTAAAAAATTACACATATAGTTTAATTAGTGCTTTAATAATAAGTAACATTTCGTCCTGGGAGATCACGTACCTAAAGCATATGGTTTGGACAATATTTACCCAATCCTCCCGAGTAACTACAACGATTTTGGACAAATACTACAAGAAAATTTACGGTTTGCGAACAAGACGAGATATTACACAAAAAAAATCGTACTATGCAGACAGCAATTACATATGATTCGTAAAGCGAAACATCTGGGCATAGTCTAATCATTTCTTTTAGTTGGAAAAAAAAAGTTTTGGATCTGTGCTTGGTGGCCTTTTAGAGAATATGGCATGTTACTTACGACAACCCCGACTTTGGTATACAATATAACCATCATGGAGCGTTTCTATCGACCTGTTCTAGCCATGGTTCAACGCCATGAATGTACGTTAGGCTTTGGATTTCGGTAGATTCTTTTAGCTGTTTCCCTCATTTCGCTGGCGTCAGAAATTGACGGGAATCCAAAATGTTGCATAAAAAGTAGTTTTCATGTAAAGATAAAAATTCACCACATTTATTCTGTGGATGTTCAATTGAGCAATCATGAAAAGGACACTTAGATGGCATATTTTGGCAGCATATTCAGTTTAAAGAAATCTTTATTCTCAAAAGAATTACATTAAATTCGCTTACATGAGAAATATACATATTTAGTTAGTTTTAGCGTGCAGTATTTAACGATAAGGTTATTAGTAACTTAATCTAAACATTAACAATAATATAATATCGTCTAAATTTGTGGGTAATTTTTAGTTGCTAAGCAGGACAGTGTGCATTGAGTTGTTCTGGCCGGTCGTAGATAACACGTCTACGAGGGCATTGATGTGTGACATATTAACCTTTTGTTTCTTTAAATCGTACCAAGGAATCGGTGAAATAGTCTCAAATTAAGAATATTAAGAATATTAACATTTGCTAGACGGTATTAAAATCATCATAAAGTCCCTAAAATAAAATAAATGTAAAACCTTCTTATATCAGATATGGCTTAAAAATACCCCCAGATTATACCTTAAGAACATAGTAATACAAAATAATACACACGTCAACAGTTAGACCAGGTTTTATCTGTATTTATAATAAACGATACAGTCCTAATAGCATAGATAGGTACACCTAGTATTACTTATTAGTATACCTACCTTCTCATATATTACATTACACAATAGTTTAAATGTATGCTCGTATATTTCAGGGTCAGAAGTGACCCTGATAGGCTGGGGCACGCAGCTGCACGTGTTGCTGGAGGTGGCGGAGCTGGCTCGCGACCAGCTCGGCGTCGGCTGTGACGTCATCGACCTGCAGTCCATCCTGCCCTGGGACCAGGACACCGTCTGCAACGTTAGTGCCATAATACTACCACAGAATAAATAATAGTACTAGGTACAGAAGTGACCCTGATAGGCTGGGGCACGCAGCTGCACGTGTTGCTGGAGGTGGCGGACCTGGCTCGCGACCAGCTCGGCGTCGGCTGTGACGTCATCGACCTGCAGTCCATCCTGCCCTGGGACCAGGACACCGTCTGCAACGTTAGTGCCATAATACTACCACAGAATAAATAATAGTACTAGGTACAGAAGTGACCCTGATAGGCTGGGGCACGCAGCTGCACGTGTTGCTGGAGGTGGCGGACCTGGCTCGCGACCAGCTCGGCGTCGGCTGTGACGTCATCGACCTGCAGTCCATCCTGCCCTGGGACCAGGACACCGTCTGCAACGTTAGTGCCATAATACTACCACAGAATAAATAATAGTACTAGGTACAGAAGTGACCCTGATAGGCTGGGGCACGCAGCTGCACGTGTTGCTGGAGGTGGCGGACCTGGCTCGCGACCAGCTCGGCGTCGGCTGTGACGTCATCGACCTGCAGTCCATCCTGCCCTGGGACCAGGACACCGTCTGCAACGTTAGTGCCATAATACTACCACAGAATAAATAATAGTACTAGGTACAGAAGTGACCCTGATAGGCTGGGGCACGCAGCTGCACGTGTTGCTGGAGGTGGCGGACCTGGCTCGCGACCAGCTCGGCGTCGGCTGTGACGTCATCGACCTGCAGTCCATCCTGCCCTGGCCTGGGACCAGGACACCGTCTGCAACGTTAGTGCCATAATACTACCACAGAATAAATAATAGTACTAGGTACAGAAGTGACCCACATAGGCTGGGGCACGCAGCTGCACGTGTTGCTGGAGGTGGCGGACCTGGCTCGCGACCAGCTCGGCGTCGGCTGTGACGTCATCGACCTGCAGTCCATCCTGCCCTGGGACCAGGACACCGTCTGCAACGTTAGTGCCATAATACTACCACAGAATAAATAATAGTACTAGGTACAGAAGTGACCCTGATAGGCTGGGGCACGCAGCTGCACGTGTTGCTGGAGGTGGCGGACCTGGCTCGCGACCAGCTCGGCGTCGGCTGTGACGTCATCGACCTGCAGTCCATCCTGCCCTGGGACCAGGACACCGTCTGCAACGTTAGTGCCATAATACTACCACAGAATAAATAATAGTACTAGGTACAGAAGTGACCCTGATAGGCTGGGGCACGCAGCTGCACGTGTTGCTGGAGGTGGCGGACCTGGCTCGCGACCAGCTCGGCGTCGGCTGTGACGTCATCGACCTGCAGTCCATCCTGCCCTGGGACCAGGACACCGTCTGCAACGTTAGTGCCATAATACTACCACAGAATAAATAATAGTACTAGGTACAGAAGTGACCCTGATAGGCTGGGGCACGCAGCTGCACGTGTTGCTGGAGGTGGCGGACCTGGCTCGCGACCAGCTCGGCGTCGGCTGTGACGTCATCGACCTGCAGTCCATCCTGCCCTGGGACCAGGACACCGTCTGCAACGTTAGTGCCATAATACTACCACAGAATAAATAATAGTACTAGGTACAGATGTGACCCTGATAGGCTGGGGCACGCAGCTGCACGTGTTGCTGGAGGTGGCGGACCTGGCTCGCGACCAGCTCGGCGTCGGCTGTGACGTCATCGACCTGCAGTCCATCCTGCCCTGGCCTGGGACCAGGACACCGTCTGCAACGTTAGTGCCATAATACTACCACAGAATAAATAATAGTACTAGGTACAGAAGTGACCCTGATAGGCTGGGGCACGCAGCTGCACGTGTTGCTGGAGGTGGCGGACCTGGCTCGCGACCAGCTCGGCGTCGGCTGTGACGTCATCGACCTGCAGTCCATCCTGCCCTGGGACCAGGACACCGTCTGCAACGTTAGTGCCATAATACTACCACAGAATAAATAATAGTACTAGGTACAGAAGTGACCCTGATAGGCTGGGGCACGCAGCTGCACGTGTTGCTGGAGGTGGCGGACCTGGCTCGCGACCAGCTCGGCGTCGGCTGTGACGTCATCGACCTGCAGTCCATCCTGCCCTGGGACCAGGACACCGTCTGCAACGTTAGTGCCATAATACTACCACAGAATAAATAATAGTACTAGGTACAGAAGTGACCCTGATAGGCTGGGGCACGCAGCTGCACGTGTTGCTGGAGGTGGCGGACCTGGCTCGCGACCAGCTCGGCGTCGGCTGTGACGTCATCGACCTGCAGTCCATCCTGCCCTGGCCTGGGACCAGGACACCGTCTGCAACGTTAGTGCCATAATACTACCACAGAATAAATAATAGTACTAGGTACAGAAGTGACCCTGATAGGCTGGGGCACGCAGCTGCACGTGTTGCTGGAGGTGGCGGACCTGGCTCGCGACCAGCTCGGCGTCGGCTGTGACGTCATCGACCTGCAGTCCATCCTGCCCTGGGACCAGGACACCGTCTGCAACGTTAGTGCCATAATACTACCACAGAATAAATAATAGTACTAGGTACAGAAGTGACCCTGATAGGCTGGGGCACGCAGCTGCACGTGTTGCTGGAGGTGGCGGACCTGGCTCGCGACCAGCTCGGCGTCGGCTGTGACGTCATCGACCTGCAGTCCATCCTGCCCTGGCCTGGGACCAGGACACCGTCTGCAACGTTAGTGCTACAGTACTACTTTGATTTGAGTGATAGTTTGTGAAGTATAAAGGCCAGAGAACACCGGCTGCGTGTGTGTAGACGCGCATGTGGGCGTGCGCTAAAATGTTAGAGCCGCGTACGTCACGTCACTCTATCGAATGAAATTTACTAGATGCAACGGATAGTCGTTTGGCCGGATACCGGATGTTCGGCCTGACCATCGGCCGAATATTCGGTATCCGGCCGGCGGAACTATACCTACATTTCGGTTTTTCAGGTGCGCATTGTGCAGGTTATTATGACCTGTTTCGTAGTGAACGTTCGCGCGCAATCATTTCTAGGTTCGAAATGAGTGCAAGTGAATGGAACAGAATGGAATCTTTAAACTATGATCGTGACTGTTTCTTAAATCCAATTTGTTTACTCTAAAATGATTCAAAGTTACTATCCGGTATCCGGCCGGATAGTACGTCACTCTCCGGTATTCTGCCGGATAGTACTTCACTATCCGACCGGAAAGTAGAGGCCGGATACCGGATAGTAACTGAATATCCGGCGCATCTCTAAAATGTACACTAGGGGTACTGGTTGCTGATATTGTTGTGTTTTCGTTTGCAGTCCGTGAAGAAGACTGGACGTTGCCTAATATCTCACGAGGCGCCTCTTACTTCAGGTTTCGGCGCCGAACTAGCTGCTACCATACAGGTAAATTATAACCATAGTGATAGAAATAAGCTTAATGTTTCCATACAAACACCTGTCTTTCTGTATCTGTTCGAAATACCCATTTATCGCCACTCGTTGCGAATTACCTTTTCGCACGTGTATTATACGTTTTACAGTACATATGGCCCTTTAAATTTTTGACATAGGCACGTATTGTCCTTAATTCCGACCTAGGGCGGTAAAGTAGCAGCATATGTACTGTAAAATACATAGCAACATTTATTAATACAACAGCCAACCTGGGTTTTGTTTGTGCATTCAGTATACTGACAAATGTATCCGACAGACAAATCTGCACGTATACCTACTACGTATTGTTGGCTAGTGTACTTTCGCTTTTCTAAATAGGTACCTAGTTCACATGTGAAGTAAAATCTTTTTGACGTGACATATAAATCGTATGAGGGATGTTATGAAAGTGAAGGAAGCGAAAGAGGTATGTCAGGATCGTAGCAAGTGGAAATCCGTGGTCTCTGCCTACCCCTCCGGGAAATAGGCGTGATTATATGTATGTATATAAATCGATGAACACCGGTAGCATGCACGAAAAAGTGTCGCGTTGTGGACAGATCTCGATGGTAACGTTACGTAATGTAATGGTAATGTTTTCTTATGACGTTATCACGCAAAATTACCGTCCGTAAACCGACTTTACAACCATTTTTTTTTTCTAGAACGAATGCTTCCTGCACCTGGAGGCGCCGGTGTCCCGCGTGGCGGGCTGGGACGCGCCCTTCCCGCACGTGTTCGAGGCGCTGTACCTGCCCGACAAGTGGAGGTGCTTCAGTGCCCTCAAACAATTGCTACATTACTGATCGCGGCTGCGAAAATTCGGTGGTTTCCCATTTGTCCCCGCCGGACACAGATGGGAATAGGTCATTTGAATCATTCCCGTTGTCCCGGACGGCGGTCACAAATGGAAATCACAAAAAAAAATGTGTTTGAATTCCGGAAGTTCCTTACATTCCAGTGTCTTGCCTTGGGAGAGGGTTGTTGAATATAAAATAAGTAGTTTTATTTTTATAAGGATCATAGAGTTAGGCCAAGATAAGTCTACAGCGATTTTGATAGCTCAAGACTGTGCAAGGGTTATTTCAAACGTCAAACTTCTACGAAATTATGACGTGTAAATAACACTTGTACAGTCAAGAAACACACACAGCACACACAGACTTGTGTGTGCTGTCAAAATCGTTGCCGATTTATCTTGGTCTGACAGTCTAACTCGATCCTATGTACTTCAAATGCTAATGATATTAAATGTTTTATAAAATATATGTATATTTGAACGTTTACGTGATTTTTTTTTAATATCTGCATGGTAGGTACCTACCTAAACATAACTACTTGTAAGTAGTAGTCTTACAAAATACTAATTTATGGTACAAGCTTTTATTACAAAGCTGCTTATCTATTAATTTCAACATCTTACTACTTACAAGGTAGGTCACCCAACTGGCCGGCTCGTTAACTAGCAATTTGCTGGAACAAAACTCTCTACAGAAGTTAAGAGCGTTTTGTCAATTCAGTACTTTGGAGGCCAATTTCTCCCAGGAAGTTGAGTATGAGCTGCTAATTAAAATACGTGTCCGTTATTTTAGACTACTCTATAACATATATAAAAATTAATCAAATCGGAGCCGGCTAGTTGGGTTCCCTTCCTTGTTAGTCTAAATCCAATGAGTTACTTTAGTGTTATTCGACCTTTGACTTCCATCATCAGAACAGTTGATCGTACCATTATCATTGCATTTTTACCGAAAAGCCCAGTCGAAATTGTCTCAATTTACATGGCAAGATTATATAACACAAAGTTAAATAAAAGCTTGTAGACAGTCAAATTATATAATATTATGATGGACCCATAACGCAAATTAGAGTTAGAGTTTAGGTCATCAAAGCTTTTAGTAACATCTGTAAAAAAATACAAATATCTTCCCAATCCCTACTTATTATCTAGTATTAAAAGAAAACAAGACTTCATACTTAAATTATTTATTAAAAAATAAAAATCAATCCATAAAATAACGCTAGAAATTAAAACAGCAGTTAGTATCCAAATAAAAATGTCAAACTTATTATTAAATGTAACACATATTACGTTGTGCTGTGAGTGACTGAACTGAAAATAATGAAAATTTAATCTGAATACTTAACTTATCCTACTTACAATTACTTTTGTAACAATTTTATTCCAAAACAGTAAATTCAGTAACAAAACAAGTCAACGACTTGCGCCCATCGTGTCGAAAGAGACTTGTGATGCCGTTTATTTACAGACAATAAGCTAGAGTGAGCGACATATAATTATATTACTTACCTACTCATTGGCGTACTTATATAGAAAATCTGTTCTAATATACGGTCCAGTAAATAGGGAGGCATTGTGCGCGCACCTCACGTAAAATTTAGCTACCTTTCTATTTAGTATATATAGCTAAATGGATGGTAATACCCTAATTAAGTCTGTAATAATATTAGGTGAAGTTTCGTGTGTAATATTAGGGACCGAATGTACTCAATACATAAAAAAAAACCCTAACCAACATAACTACGCCAATGCTTAAACTTACATCATATATGAAAAGAAACATGAAGCGAAAGGAAAGCTACATAAGGCATAGTGTTCCGACCAGCACCTAGTAAATATTCAGATCAGGACCAAATTTTTAGCCAGCTCGGCTCAGCAAACTTATGAAATGACTGATATGTTATCTATTTTAATTGACAGCTTTCGAAATACATAACATCGCGTAATTTAATCGAAAGTAATTCTATTAAAATATATTATTATAAGGATCAATATTGTAATGAAGATTTTGATTCTTTTATCGATCTAATGTCAGGTAATTAAAATTTTAAATTATCAATAAAAGAACCAAAATGAATTAGCATTCAAATTAACCAATAGGTCCACACAGAACGAGCATTTCGGTCGGTGGAGACGTGCCTCGCCTGGGCAATGAGGCCGAGGCAAGTCTTCGCCGACCGAGCTGCTTCACGCGGCAATTTCCTCGCGAGGCGATTCGTCCTATGTGGACCCGACTAATAACAATGTCGAGTGAACTACATAGAGCTTATATTAAGCGATAGCTTATAAATAATTAAAATGAAAGAGAAAGAATCGATTCCCGCGTCCATTAGACTTCATCAGCAAATAAATTACAAAGGCAGTGCATCAGAGAATCAATTCTTGCAACAAATAGCTTAAGATACAATTTGTAAGTTTATTTACTAAACATGGGTACAACTAACACAAACTTTAATAGATTAGTTTGAGGCCGATTCTTCCATCTTCAGAGTTTTAATATTGGCTTAGGTGAAGTGGGAAAAATCAGCCGTGGTACAATCAAGTTGTTATAATTATAAATAATCAGGCCGAATGAGAATACGCTAAGCGGCAACTAAAGTACTCTATGTCGAAGCCGCAAAGTTTGTCCGTTATGATGCTTGTAGTTACTCATCCCAGGTGCGGCGTGGACGGGACATTTTAAGGTAGGGCCCAACAGAGGGAGAGTTAGGGAAGCGTTGCATGTAGCGCTCCAGGCGGAGGTACTTCACGGTGATGAGACGGCCCTCGTACCACCAGCCGTGCAGCGAGCGGTACACCACTCCGGCGTCGCTTGTGCTCGCACACTTCACATAGACGCAGCATGAAGCCCGGTCGACATCAATATGCAAAACATTGCAGCGCTCGCCACACTTCTCTAGAATCGCATCCTGCACCACCATCCTCAAGTTATCATTTGTATCATTTTTGTCAAACATGTGGCGGATCTTTAGGCAAGGTGTAGGTGATACGGTCAAGTTGTTTACAGAGCCTTCCTGGGTCTCGAATGCCTGTCCCTGCCAGGCCGCGCTGCGTTTCGGGCTGCTGTGAGCGGAACACCAGCGCCACACCCTGCAGTCTTCCCCATCGACGGATTGAACCTCCATTCGCACACGGCTCTCATTCCTCTGAATAAATTTCACAGCAGCATCCCAGACTGACGCCATTTTTTCTCTATTTTGAGGTGGAATGAGAGTATCTCTCACATGGTCCACGGATATGTACGGTTCTCCACTATCTTCAGTCTCCTGAGATATCACATCTATGATTTGCTCCACCATTGAGTAGATCTCGTCACTCTTCCTTTTGCGATATGCAACATAGTATTTGTAGCCCCTTTGGGAACCCAGAGCCAGTAATGTGAGTAGTCCAATTACCACAAGAGACGATCCAGTGGAGTATAGGGTGTTGATGAAGAGACAAGAGAGGGGTGTGGATGGGTCAGCTAAGGTTAGAGCTACACTACCCTTGCTGCGCTGTTGCACCACTGTATCAGTGGATGTTATCGGAGTGAACTCTGCATCTTTTGAATACAAATTTTTAAGCTGAACTACACTGAGACCCCAGCGAGGGTTGTTCACAAGCAATACCTCTAGATTATTTAGATCCATGCGGCACTGACTGATGTCAGAGGTGTCGGCTCTTGTAGCAGCTATATCTAGGACTTCTCTTTCTGTTAAGTAAGGGAGAACACCAGGCTTCCCACATTGAAAATCAGCGACTCTCTTAGTTAATTCTGGATGTATGACTTTCAACAAGTCTTTAGCATAACTGATTTGTTCCCGAGGTACACAGTTTATGCCGGGTCGGTTTCCTGGGATATTCAATTGACAAATGGGCAGGACACTGCTCTGATCGTCGACCACTGAAGTGATATCATTTCTCTTAACTATATACATGAAAAATAAGCAAAAAAAAAAAACAACTACTAGAACCACCAGAGCGAGGGACACAAGGTTGTTTTTCAAGAATTTTTTGTCATTGGCAGACTTGTAGTCTACCACATCAGGTCTTGCCACTCCCGATATGTAGGATCTGCGAGGCAAAAGTGTGCTGCTTCCATTGTTGATATCTCGGTCAGCATAAGTGGGTTTCGAAGGTTCCGCTTTTAAGGAAGACAGGCGTTTTGTGAAATTACTTAAATATGGAGATTCTACCTCATCTATTGTAGAAGTTGAGGGCTGGTAAGTACTTGTAGTGTAATTGGAAGTGTAGTTGCTTACGGAGGGGCGGTCGCCTAATGTGGATGTCAGGCCTAGTCGAGACCGGATTGAATTTAAGTGGTCTGATGAGAGTGAGGATGAGTAGCTTGGTAGACTTGTCCGAGAAAACAGTGATGATTTGGGCGGGCTGGTAGAGGTGTCGTTAGTAGGCAGGGTACTAGAGATATGATCACTAGAGCGCGAGTGGCTTCGGAAGGGCGAGGTGGTCTTGCGGTCCGCGTCCACGTCGCTGTCCGAGCCAGTCTCGTAATCGTCGTCCTTGGCCGCGTACGTGCGCGTCACACGCCGCGTCGTCACCGTCTCAACCTCTTCATGAGTACGTACAGGCGATTTCTCTTCATCAGACTCGGAACCTTTGTCGGAATCTTGCTTGACCGGCGAATCCTTCTTAGGCGTCGCGCGCCGAGTCTTGCTGCTGGCGGGCGGCAGCATGGCGCCGCCGGTAGTAGCGCGGCGGCCGGCACGTTTCTCGCGAGCATTGTTGGTGTCCAAATCAGACTCTTCTCCGCTCGAATACCGCGCGAGTGAGCGTCTGCTCTCGGCTTTGTTGTCACCGCCTCCGCGAGGCTTGGACTTGTTATCGAGCACTAGTTTCAACTTCTTGACCAGCAACTTCCTTGTTGACGCCGTTATTGGCATAACAGGGAACCCATGCTCCGCGAGTTTTGTCCGGAGCTCCGCATCTGACATTGAATCCACTTGATCGGCCATTGTGAAATCTGCAAGTAAAATGCAGGTTATGTACACATTCACTGATAAACGCACTTGTAAATATCGTCTGACAAATGTTTTTCACCTTATTTGTGGTAAATGTGAATAAAAATTACGTCAATTTATGTAAAAATTCACCGGCGCGTCATGTCGCACGCACTCGAAAGAACGTCGTTAGATCCAATGTTGCCAGTTTTGACAAGATATTTATGTTTTTGATTGGCATGACACAGATTATAAAACGAAGATAAGAAATCATACAGAGAATTTTCGTTTCGTTTTCGTTTACACACAATAATAGTACATTATTGTCGAGGCTCGGAAGTAGCTACTTGCAGGCTGAGGATTCGTTTTAAACGGACGACCTTGGGAGTCCGTTTAATTGAATCCGAAGCCAGCAAGTAGCCTTCCAGCCGAGTCATATATAGTGCTTTTCTCAAAAATGGTGCAAGAAATATAAATATCATAGAAATATTTTACAAAAGCAACTTTCTTACGTATATATTTTCACAGAAAAAAGTAGAAACAATTGAAAAAATTAGCTTTGACGCCTTTTTATTTTTTTAATAAAAAAATAGAAGTGTATTTTTCTGCCGAAAATACGCCAACCTATTTGAGACAGCTAAATAGTCGCGGTACTAATCATCTGTTTGGCTGTTTAATGGGCCTGTGCCTTCATTTGATATGGCCATTTCAAATTTTAAAAAGTTTGGAACTCGACAAATAATGGAATTTGTATGCAACATTGCAGTCCCAAAATCGAGACTGCAATGTTTTTAACTTTTTAATTTTTGACTAACCATAAACTACGCGCTTCGCAACCTATTTTTTAAACGGCAAAGTCGACTTTGCCGTCCATTTTTGAGAAATAGTACATTATTGTCGAGGCTCGGAAGTAGCTACTTGCAGGCTGAGGATTCGTATTAAACGGACGACCTTGGGAGTCCGTTTAATTGAATCCGAAGCCAGCAAGTAGCCTTCCAGCCGAGTCATATATAGTGCTTTTCTCAAAAATGGTGCGAGAAATATACATATTTTAGAAATATTTTACAGAAGCAACGTTCTTACGTATATATTTTCACAGAAAAAAGTAGAAACAATTGAAAAAATTAGCTTTGCCGCCTTTTTATTTTTTTAATAAAAAAATAGAAGTGCCGAAAATACGCCAACCTATTTGAGACAGCTAAATAGTCGCGGTACTAATCATCTGTTTGGCTGTTTAATGGGCCTGTGCCTTCATTTGATATGGCCATTTCAACTTTTAAAAAGTTTGGAACTCGACAAATAATGGAATTTGTATGCAACATTGCAGTCCCAAAATCGAGACTGCAATGTTTTTAACTTTTTAATTTTTGACTGACCATAAACTACGCGCTTCGCGACCTATTTTTTAGACGTCAAAGTCGACTTTGCCGTCCATTTTTGAGAAAATTAATTTATATAGTTGGTCAAACCAAATTTGTCAGTAATTAGTAATTAAGAACAAAAAAACTATACTCATCCTTTTCTTTTGACAAACTATATAAAGAAATGAATTACTGGGATTACTCATAAATATTTAATAATAAGAGGAAATTGCTAAAATATACTTCTTTCATTTTAGTGTTTTATATTTTTACTGCTGAGTTATTATAAATCACAATATTATGTTAAGTTAGCCACCTTGATTTCTTACAGCATTTTATTTGATAAGTTTATGGTACGATTTCAAAGCATATTTCAGTCTGCCGAGCCATTTCCATCAGTAGAAAAAAACCATAAATAAAAAAAAAATTGGCGCTACGGGTTATCGAATTTTCTATGGGCGTTGAACTCTTCGCGCCTACATTTTTTAAATTTGCCGCATTTTCTATTGACAGTCGCTGTGCAAGAGTATAGTTTTCTTGTTACCACTGCGGTCCTACCCACATTGCAAAAAACGTAGAACTCTGAACGCAGAACTCCAGAGTCCGCTCTCTGTGTGCGCGGGTCTAAGAGCCTAGGAATGGATTGCAATTTGCAACAGTAAAGTAAAAGCACTAATAATTCATATATATTTATTCAATATAGCAAAATTACATTTTAAAGAGAGTGTATACAAAAAATAAGGTCTACACAATGTCATCGTGTAGATGAAATATTTTCCAAAACCTTCACACATCAGTATATTTTCGTCACAGCACATTTAGTCAAAAAGTAAACCGTACAGTATGTATAAGAAAATAAATATACACAAGAGATATTTCAATAAATTAAAATCACCATTTACAATATACCTTACATCTTAAATTGGATTTGATATCTTAAATTGCGTATAAAAGACAAGATACACTGGCGGGATATGGTTATACTATTAGTTCTTTGCACCGAAGTCTTACAGTAATCATATATCATTTGAATATATTATTTTTTGGAGCTCGATCGAATCATCAACAAATTACCTGTGCCAAGCACACTGTGTCATTGTTTATATTTATATAATATCAATTTGTAGGTAATATTATTGAATTAAGTAGTAGTTCACTAATCTAGTTTGACTTGTAACAAATAAAATACTTGGAGTAAATTGGTCCGCCAGTGTGTAGCGTCCTTTATCAACAGTTGGAATATACTTGAACGCTAACACAATTGATAATTATTACTTATATAATAGATAAATTCACATAAAATTGTACTGATATTTCTTACAAGTATAAATCCATGAAAGAGAAACATAAGGAAATTATTTTTTGCATATAACATTCTGTAAACATTCAACTCATTCAAGTAGGCATAAACGTAATAAAAAATTGCGTCATTAGTTTCTTAATTCATATTCCTACATTTGCGTAAGAAAAGTTTTATTACCATAGTTACAAGGTCCATTTTCCCTCGCTCTATTTACGCTTAACTAACTATACATAACACCAATTTTATTGGTCTAACTAACAATTACACATAGCTAAAGTAGTAGGTATTCAAAATTAGAAAGAATAGAAAAAATATTTGACGACTCAGGACTTTTTCATGAAACTAACTCATTACAGGAATTAGATGTACATTGGCGCAAACATAAAATTACTCTTTCTAATTTTGAATATCAGTAGGTATAGCTAACTTTGTAGCATTGAGGTAATATTTATAATTTAGAATCAAAGTGATAAAGTCACCGATTTTATAATAAGATAAATTATAGTTGGTCAAGCAGATCTTGTCAGTAGAAAAAGGCGGCAAGTTTGAAAAATGTAGGCGCGAAGGGATATCATCTCATAAAAATTTTCAATTTCCCGCCCTTTTTCTACTGACAAGATTTGCTTGACCATCTATATATGGCAACACTCACGTAGAAACGATGGTTTCAAGGCCATGTTAAGGCCAGACCACACCGGCTGCGGGTGCGCTAAAATGTTGGAGCCGCACAAGCACATGTCACGCAAGCGGTGTGCCGTCTCTCATAAAGATCTGTATACTACAACGCGCACGTGCCCGTCTACGCACACGCATCCGGTGTGCACAGGCCTTTAAGCGCTTCACACACACATACATATTACTTAATTCAGAATCCTAAAGATGAAACCATGTTTAGGAAGTTATTAAGGTGTGTGTGCATGGTACACCTTGCTAAATATAGCATCCTAAATATTTTAGTTAGGTACAGTCAAGTGTAAAAATATGGGTGCATATAACTTACTCAAAAATATGTGCCATTGTTTTTTATTTCGCTGACATAAGAGCTATGGGACATATTTTTGAGTATGATGTGTCCACCCATATGTTTACATTTGACTGTGCTTAATTAAAAATGTAGATGCTTATGCGGTTACACTGCTTATGTGACTTAGGAATTAGGATATACAATGTAAGAGGTTGTGTCGCTGCCCATAACACATAAATGCCACGTCAATGTCACAAGACTAGCTATGTGTACGCTCAATAACACAAGTAGCTGTTCAAAACGATCTGCACACGCTCATTTATTTTGTGCAGATTGTTTCGGTGCTTTCATTCGCTGGCCTACTTTTCGCTGGCCCAATATTACAGGGTTCTATGTTACATTTTCAAGATAGTCGAAATTCGACTTAATGTCACTATGACAATGTTCAAATTTCAGTTCGATAAAAGTGAAACATAGAACCCTGTAATATTGGGCCAGCGTTCTGTTGCTGACTGTAGGTACCTATAATAAAAATCGTAGTATAAAATAGAAATGATTAAAACCTACCCTAGGAGTCGACTGCAGAAGTCACTGTATGAGCCAAATTGTTGATCTGTCACTGCATTCTTATCATACAATACATCATCGGTATATTCTACATTCGGGTTATTCCCACTAGTTACCACCAAGTTGTTACCAGTGGTAAAAGGTGGAGATAAAAAGCCCAGTAACTACCACTGGTAACAACTTGGTGATAACTAGTGGGAATAACCCCTACATTCTTAACCTTTTAACCGCCTTAGACTGATATATAAGACAAACAAAATCGGGCTCATTTCGCCGCGGTCTGATAAATAAGACAAAACTTTGTACCCCCCGGCGACACAAGCACGCTCGATGACAAATTCTATGGCAGTTAAAAGGTTAATAAACAGGTATGTAATAAACATTATTGCATCAAAAAAAAAAGTATTTCGTGAAATCGCCAGTGACTTTTGTGGCCGACAGCAATATGTCAGTTACAAAACCACGCCATACCAGTGGCCCTCGCCTATGCTACTTCACTGCATAAAGTATCAAGCATTTTATAAAGTTTGACGTTTGCACTTTGGGTACCTTTGGCACAGAATAAATAATAGTACTAGGTACAGAAGGTTCACTCTCTAACAAAACGCGTCTATACGAGAGATATAAGCGCAAGCGTGAGGCGTTCGTTCCATAGCGGTGCGCGGCAACTACTACTGCTAGACACCAAAACTGGTGCGGGCCGCACGTACTTGTAGCGACGCGACGAAATCGCGGAGTGAGCCACGCCTGCCTCTAGGAACCTTTTTAGGTCTAGCAAACATGAAAGTGATTGACGTAAACTTTATAAAAATCCTTGTACAGTGTTAAAAAATGGCCGTTCTTTTTGTCACTTTCCTTTATACATAAATGAAGTTGAACTCTCAATTAATAGTTGTTTATGTGATTGCTCTATAATGAAACTGCTTGCTGATAAACAGAAAATATGTTACAAATGCCTAAGTTCTAGAAAAACAGCCACTATCAATACTGACTACATTACAAACAAAAATGAAACAAATAGCAACATAAAATTTACAACCACCTACTGAATAATAATACACACAAGAACATAAAAACGGGACACTATGGCAACTCCCAAGTCAAGTGACCCGTTTTTCATTGCTCTTGAAACTCATAACTCATAACAACTATCTGACAATATTGACATAAGTTACATAAACAATATTTTTTAACAGTCAACATTTTACGCCGCCTAATATATTTTGTCAAAAGGCGTGTATATAAAAAACTGAACTAAAGCCCTTCTTCTACAAGTAAATAAATAAAATAAATTCCAATCTCATTATTTTCTAAGGTAACAAGAGTAATTAATCTTGTCCAATTATAATAAGTAATAATAAGTAATCATTTTACGGTATAGACTCGCTTGTTTTAAGACGAAACAGGAGCTGAGTTTTAAATATTTTAGGTAAATATACCCGTCTCGCTAACGGAAGCGGCACCTAAAAGTAGTGCGATAAGGACAAGGCGAAAAATCCTGCGTAAAAATCTCAAAAATCGAGGTTTCGTACTCCTCTGTTTCCTCCTCCAAAACTTAACCAATCGTAACCAAATTTGGAAATCTAAATGATTATGAAATTATCTGTGTCAGACCGTTTTGCTTTTTTGGCTAATTGATATCAGTTTTGAATGCCACGCCTCTCATTGCGGCATAGTCAATTAGGCCATTTTGGCCATTTTTGAAGGGCTCTAGCGCCTTAAAAAACAAAAATATCAAAAAAAGCAAAACGGTCCGACACAGATATGACAATATTAATGTGTTGAAAAAATCATTGCTCTAGCTTCAAAAACCACGGAGGAAAACGAGGAGTACGTTTGTATGGAGAAATGACCACTCCCGTTGGCTCTTAAGTCACTCGCGTGACATGTTTCGGAGAGTCTAGGTCTCATTTCTCAAGCACTAACAGTGCGAGCAGCGTTCACGACGGCCGTGTATCGCGTATTGTGTGTGTGTGTGTGTACTGTGTTGTGGTTAAAACAAGTGAGTCTAAACCGTTAAATTATTCAATGTTAGTATGTCTCACAACAGTTTAAATTCGAAAGTATTATCATAAAATTTTAAAACTAAATAGTTGTCAATGCTAATTTATATGCAAAGCTAATTTTTGTAAAACTCCACATGTAAGAGGGGCTTTAGCTACGTTTTTTTCTTAATAATAAATTTAGGTTTATCACGTGCTAAATGCTAGATTTGATAACAAACCATTTTTGTCAGTAGAATGGCGCCAAAGAAAATATAGCCGGGATCTATCTCTCATGCAACATTTGAAATTTCGCGCCTTTTTCTCCACACAAATTGGTTAGTCAGGCTATAATAATGATGTATCTTGTAGTTATTCCTTTATGTCGTCGTAGTTGTATTCTAGTCGCTTTGCGTGAATCTTGGCCTAGTGTCTGGGATGCCTCCATCCCCCGAAGCCGATCTCCAGTTGTTTAGCGACCGCTATGCACAAGCGGTCTTGATTCGGGCCCGCGATCACCTGAAACATTTAATAAGTTTAATGTACTGGCAAACCCATATTGTCAATAAATATGAAGAAATTCCCTTTTTTGGAAGCTAGTTAAAATACGAGAGCGTAAGGCAAAGATTTAAAATTGTCTCTGTTTGAAATGGGGCAGTCCCTGGTCAAACTATGTGTAGGTACTATAATAATCAACTTATTTAATTTGGGCGGGTGAAATGGAGGATGGCCGATGGATGGCTAGACGGATGGATGGATTGATCTATTGATGGCTGGATGGATCGGTTATGGCTGGGTTAAAAAAATGGGAGGATAGATGGAAGGCTGGCTGGATGGAAGGATGGAATGTTTAATGGTTGGACGGTTGGAATGGATGAGCGGATGTACGAACAGCTGGATGAATGATGGTTAACCTGTATGGCGAGTGGCAGGTCCCCGCACAGCCCCACAGGCACGGCGGTGGCGGGCAGCCCGAGCACGTTGAACAGCATGGTGTAGAGCACCCCCGATGCTCTGGAGAATACTTCATGGTGGCGATGAGCAGGGCCAGTGAACACTGGGTACAGGAATACTCCGTCCGTGCCTAGGGTCCGCTGAAATTTCAAGAAAAGCTCAATAGCGAGTATAAAGGCAGGGACACACTTATCCCACGTACGCAACGCTATGCAATGCATTATGACATCTGAACCCTGAAAGTTGTATGCTTAGAAACATACTTGTCATGCGTTGCGTTGCGTATGACAAGTATGTTTCTAAGCGTACAAATTTCAGGGTTCAGATGTCATAATGCATTGCATACGTTGCGTACGTGGGATAAGTGTGTCCCGAGCTTAAGGGCTTGGGGCTTACGCTGAAATATGAAGTAAACTTCATTAACAAGTACATATTCATTAGATTTGAGTCTTTTTCTTGTCGTAATAACGGCAAACAGCTTGGAGCGTTTAGGCTCGAACTTTAAACACTAAACTAATTAAGCTCTATTTTGTATTTAAAATTAATGAATAAAATTTTTGTAATAATTACGTGTCTATCTATAAAATGCAGTTAATACAGCAAAATACACTTCTAAAAAATTGTCAACATCCCTATTATGCGCTACGCGATGTTCAGATATAAATAAGTTGGTTTTGTCTGTGAGAGTGAAACCGACTGTGTTACAGTAACTACAGGATAGAAAGAGACAGACATACCGTTATGTGTTCTTTAAGCTTGTCCGCCCTCTCGCAGTAATGGCTCCTCCGATGTTCAGGTATAAATAAGTTGGTTTTGTCTATGAGAGTGGAACAGACTATTTTACAGTAACTACATGATAGAAAGAGACATACATACCGTTATGTGTTCTCTAAGTTTGTCTGCCCTCTCGCAGTAATGGCTCCTCCGATGTTCAGGTATAAATAAGTTGGTTTTGTCTGTGAGAGTGAAACCGACTATGTTACAGTAACTGCAGGATAGAAAGAGACAGACATACCGTTATGTGTTCTCTAAGTTTGTCTGCCCTCTCGCAGTAATGGCTCCGCCGATGTTCAGGTATAAATAAGTTGGTTTTGTCTATGAGAGTGAATCCCAATGCTTGGAGCGAGCGTGTCGCACCACCGACTATGTGTTTTAGTAGTTCTACTAGGAGGCTGCGTTGACGCTGAAATAAAAAAAGGGTTATTTTATTTGTCAATAGGTACACATGGAAATCCCTTTCTAATATATATTTTTTCAGTAACAAAAGTGTCACGCAATTTTTTATTCGATCAAAATAAACTAGATTAAACATTTCTATCATGGTTCCCATTACTGGGTCATTTTATGTTCATGTGTAAAATTTAATACAATAAACAAAATGTGATGGGGACCTTTGGACCCGGCATGGCTCAGACCGGGTTTTAGTTTCTTAAGTTTTGTACATTTTGTAAAATGTATCCTTTGTGAGATAATTAAAAGGTTAGCCTCTAAATAAACAAAATTGTTGTGTGGATAACTAGACGAACTAATTTGCATCGGGGCTCGTATATTCTTCTAGGTAAGAGTCTTGTTTATGTTATGATTACAATTGTCTTTATAATAATTAATATAAATTATACGAACCTTCGGATTAGTCGGGTCTTGCAGCATGTTCGGTATATCTTTCATAGAAAAGAATACTGATATTGATAATTCCACCGAGTTTTCCAGCTCTTCAAACTTTTCCTGTAAAAAATTGGGGTATTTTAAATGGATGCCACAATGCAACAGGACAGTTAGGTAACTCACACGCATTTCATAGGAGGAAGGAGCCTATATTATATTAGTCTTTATTGGTTAATCCTACCTCCTATTACATAAAAAACCGGCCAAGTGCGAGTCGGACTCGCACACCTAGGGTTCCGTACCATTATCTATAAAAACGGTCACCCATCCAAGTACTGACCCCGCCCGACGTTGCTTAACTTCTGTCAAAAATCACGTTTGTTGTATGGGAGCCCCACTTAAATCTTTATTTTATTCTGTTTTTAGTATTTGTTGTTATAGCGGCAACAGAAATACATCATCTGTAAAAATTTCAGCTGTCTAGCTATCACAGATCACGAGATACAGCCTGGTGACAGACGGACGGACGGACGGACGGACGGACGGACGGATGGACAGCGGAGTCTTAGTAATAGGGTCCCGTTTTACCCTATGGGTACGGAACCCTAAAAAATAGCTGGTTTGCTGATTTCTTACTTAAACACATCGTAAAAAAAGAAAGGATAAAAAGAAATGAGGGCCGACGACGGTCAGCAGGAGACGGAGACGGTGTATGAAATGAAAATCTTTATTTCAGGCAACTAATGACCCATACATAATAGTACATTATTGTCGAGGCTCGGAAGTAGCAACTTGCAGGCTGAGGATTCGTTTTAAACGGACGACCTTGGGAGTCCGTTTAATTGAATCCGAAGCCAGCAAGTAGCCTTCCAGCCGAGTCATATATAGTGCTTTTCTCAAAAATGGAGCAAGAAATATAAATATCATAGAAATATTTTACAAAAGCAACTTTCTTACGTATATATTTTCACAGAAAAAAGTAGAAACAATTGAAAAAATTAGCTTTGCCGCCTTTTTATTTTTTTAATAAAAAAATTGAAGTGTATTTTTCTGCCGAAAATACGTCAACCTATTTGAGACAGCTAAATAGTCGCGGTACTAATCATCTGTTTGGCTGTTTAATGGGCCTGTGCCTTCATTTGATATGGCCATTTCAACTTTTAAAAAGTTTGGAACTCGACAAATAATGGAATTTGTATGCAACATTGCAGTCCCAAAATCGAGACTGCAATGTTTTTAACTTTTTAATTTTTGACTGACCATAAACTACGCGCTTCGCGACCTATTTCTTAAACGGCAAAGTCGTCTTTGCCGTCCATTTTTGAGAAAATACCTTAAAACTAGCATACATATTATATAAAAATATATTTTAAAACTAAACTTTAAAATATTATGTTCGAAAAATCTGGAATATATGTACAGTGGTAACGCTGTTTTCTTTTGCCGCTAATTTAATTTAGAATCTTGAGCGTAGTAAGGGATTCAAAAGCGCACGAGATGTAAATAACTTTGATCTCGTGTAGTACACACAATTTTTCACCCTAAGCAGTGAGAACATACCTAGAGGGACAGAGATAATAGAACCCAAGTATATCGAACTTGTATTAGACCCCGCATGTTGAAATGACATTTGACTATAAAGATCACTTGAATGACATTTTATCTCACTCAGTGAGCATAATGCGATTTTGCGCACTCATTTTGTCTCACTCAGTGAGCAAAATCGCATTTTGCTCACTGTTTTTAAGAAGCAAAGTACCGTTGTTCGAGCTGCTGAGGTGAAAAATATATTTAGGGTTCCGTACCTCAAAAGGAAATAAATGGAACCCTTATAGGATCAATCGTGCGTCTGTCTGTCTGTCCGACCATTCCCCCCCCCCACCCTTTGTCTCCGACACTACTACATCTAAAATTTTGAAAAAGTAGATGACAGGAAAACCTATTAGAAATGTGCAGTCAAGCGTGAGTCAGGCTTAAGTACTTAGTTTTATAGCCAACTTTGCCCGCTTTTATCGAAAAAACACGAATTTCTCAAAAAAAATATATGACATCGTATGACGTTTTTTTGCTCAGCTCGTCCATTGTAATCAACCGCGTCAGTTTACTTGAAGATTTTTTTTTAAAATCCTGTTTTTACCCACTTTTTTGGCGTTTTAGAGGGCGGGCAAAGATATCCGGGGTTGAGGCCAACATTGCCCACGTCAATTTGGTGCTGAAATACAGCTCTTATGATGATGATGTCTAAGAATCACAAAAAGTTTTTGGGAAATCCTATCATTCCCTGTTAATAACTTATCGATAAGTATGTAAACTTTTGAATAAATCGGGTGGGCAATGTTGCCTACCCGTTTTTGCCCTTTTCCATACAAGACTCACCTAAGCATTTTACAAAGGCTAGGGTTGTCACTTTAGAGAAAACTTGTTACAATAGTTTAATCGCCTAAAATATCAGTTTTGCTGTATTTTCATGCATAAAAGGGATAAAACATCTAAATAAAGGATAATAAGACAAATTAAATACCGTATATATTTATAAACTTACTTTAGTGTACAAACATAACCTTCTTTTACTTGCGAAGTGGGGTAAATTTGTCAAAAGTGACAACCCTAAGCCGTTTTTGGTGGTGGGCAATGTTGGCATCCATAGGTCTGTAAATTACCGGATTACATTGCCCACCGCCAAAACTTTTGTGTGTTTAGGCCTTTTTAGATTAAACCTCAATGGACATAATCTATGCTTCATGTTTTATAACTGAAACCCGGAAATATTTGTCAAAGGGTTCTCAATTTTTTTCTAATTGCATTCATTTTTTTTAAATTTTTTGCCCGCCGAAATATACCCTATATTTGACAACTCGCTGAAAATTCCCAAGTCAAGTTGTGCACATGTTTGGTGTATAGTTTTGTCACAAATTTAACCTATTTTCTGCTAAAAATAGCAGGGTGGCCATAAGTATTGGGCAAAGTTTCCCCTGGTGGCAAAGTGGGCTATATTCACGGTTGTTAAAAATTGGGTAATGTACGAAACCCTTGGAACGCGAGTCCGACTCGCACTTGGCCTGTTTTTTTTTGTAATCCTTAGTGCTATGTTTACTCATTATTCTTTGGCGGAAAGTGCATAAAGCCATCCTCACCTGGCTGACGGCGGCGCCGCACTCGCCCAGGTACCGCGCGGCGGCGCGCACGGCCTGCTTGATGCCGCCGTGCACCGGCATCAGCGGTATTGCGTCTGTTGCTTCCGTCATGTATAACACCTGGAACCAATAACACGTGTTATAGGTGAAATAAGTCAATTTGCACTTTTAGTAGGTATTTTTCCCTTATAGCAGGGGTTCCTAATCTTTTTCAGTCCGCGGCGCACTTGCATGTTCTCGGCGCCCTAACCTAGCTAGGCTATTTGAAATAGATAGGTAACAGTGGCATGCCTAAAGTTTTGGAGTAAGGCAAGCCGAAAGATATGTTTTCGTAATAACTGTTTTGGCGTGGAAATGATACCCCGTGTTTCCACGATGTTGAACGACTTTACCTTGCCTTCGTTGAGTAATACGTGGACGCATCTCATACCGTCACAAGGAACAACTTCATCTATTGTTAACGAATTAAACACTTATAAACGCCACAACAAACGAACAAATCCGCATTCACTAATTCGCTTAAACAAATTGAACTTTCAACTAAATAATACGGATTCTTTTGGCGCGCGGTTTAAAAATAATCTATTTTGATTTTATCACTACGTAAGTTCGGTAAAGCAACTAAGGCAAGCCCGGCTTTTGGGCTTGTATGGACTGCTACTGATAGGTAACATGGTGAGGAGAATTGCCTCACGGCGCCCCTCTTTACTGTCCAGGGCGCACAGTTTGGGAACCTTATCTACGGCTTATCTATTGTTAAAAATTCACATGTTAACAGTTTTTTGTCAAAATAACTAATAAATTAATGCTAGACTTTTTACTTAACCGCCTGCCATGTGAACTTCCGATCCAGAGACGAAAGACTATGCCAAGATTGCATATACTCGAGAAATAGAGACGGATAGCACCGTGACCGGGTGAGCTAAAGGTTATGAGCTCGTCAATGTGCACACTAGCGCCACTGCTAATAATCGTGATTTTTAGTGTTCCGTACAAAACTTTGTTCACGGAACACTTATGGGATCACTTCGGTCTTGCAAATCAGTTAAATTCGAAATTTATCGACAGGTATTTAGAAAAGGGGGCCGCTACGTACTATATTTTGTATTTAAGTACCTTTTGAATACATCAAACTAGTTTTTATGTTGCTGGATTCGTCGATGGGCTCTTAAGGCGTAAACCGAGAGAATTGAAGATGGTAATGGGTACCGCACCTTAAGCTTGTTAATATCCACTGGCTCGTCCAATCTGAACTTGCTTCTGTTTTCTCCAGCCATTATGTTGAGGAGGAGGGGTAAATCTTCTGCTTTTCTGGTCATGGGCCCGACTGTCAGGAATTTGGGGTAGTTCTCGTCATTCAGGGTGGGGATGTGGCCTTCTATTGGGATGATACCTGTAACAATGAAGATTGATAGATAGGTAAGTGCCGTATTTGAAAAATATTAGGGTAACTGCTATAGTTATAGGCCACTACATAGTAATTGGCCTTTCCAAACAAATCAGAAAGAAACAAGCGAAAAGAAGTCTCATTGGTAGGAGTGGCCAATTACCATGTAGGCCATGGTGGCCAATAACTATAGCAGTCACCCTACCATATTACCGTACTGTTCGAAATCCTTGAACTGCCCCCATTTTAACTTCTATCGCACGGGGTAACCTAATAAAAATAACAAATTATCAACTGAGACCCAAACGTGTTAGTACTCTCGAATTCAATTGCAACTCCCGTTTCACCCCCTTAGGCCCACTTGCACCATTGCACTAACCCGGGGTTAACCGGTTAAACCTGGAGTTGCTATGGTTACCAGTACAATTTGACACTAGGTTATCGGTTTAACTGCTTAACCCCGGATTAGTGCGATGGTGCAAGTGGGCCTTATAGTATTATCTGAGGGACATATGTACTTTTTTTTTAATCCTTTCAGCTGTTTTGTTTTGTTTTGCTTGATGGGTTGATGAAGGAACATAAATCAAAACGTACAAACTTTGCTATAGCATTAGTAAGTATATATTATATTAGTAGGATTGCAAAAATATTACCTGGTGTAGGCTTATGTCCAAAAACGCCACAGAAAGCTGCCGGCAGCCGAATGGAGCCAGCGATGTCTGAAGCCACGCTGAATACTGATGCACCGCACGCCAGCAGAGCGCCCTGAAATGAGGTTAAAACTCACAGATTATAGAAGGTTCCCACTGTCAGAAAGCCCAAGTCTCTAATGTGGTTTTTTTCTCTGGATTTGGCAGATCTAATGACTTGTTTTTTTAACGATTGCAGCGCGATATCTGCGTTAAGCTTTGCGCGTTTGTTCTCATCATAATAGGATAAAAAATTAATAATCTATAACAAAAACATTCCTAGTACTAGTATACAAGTATATGGATATATTTATTTATTTAATTTTATTTAAAATTTTAAGTCAGGCAACAAGGCCTATATTACAAATAACTTACAGACTAACATACATATATATTTTATAAACTTAAAAACTAAACACTATTTATGCGACAAAACGGCGTGGCTCCGTTGAATCGGCTGTTCTTGTGCCGGATTCGGCAGTTTGCCCCGGAACCTCCGAAACACGACACCTTTCGGCCAGAAGTCGGCGCACTCGATGGTCTCCTGCAGCGGTCGCGGCACGCGCACCACAAAAGAGTTGAAGTGCACGTAGTGGCGCGATCGAAGCTGGAACACCCTCAACGAGTAACCGGTCTTCTGGTGTACGTACTCCACCACTTCAGCAGCCGTGGCGGTGTAATGCAGGCGCGACACATATAGCGCCTTACTCGGTGTAGCAATCCGCAACCCAGAGTTAGCCGGTTCGGCGGTACCACACTGAGTCTTACGAGGCGCCGTGCGCGCCTTCTTCTTTCTTGATACCAGTGTGAAATCCTCCTCATCCACACCGGCAACAGGGAGCTTCTCCTTGGGAGCCGCTCGCTCTTCAGTACCCTTTACGGGTACACTAAACCGGTTCGATGCGACTTTCGGACTTTCCATATGGATATATGTATTCCTGTTATTAAAATGACATTTCGATTGGTTAATTTACTCGTACTAACAGAAATATCAGATCGGTCGGACAAATTTGGGCAATCAGACTGTTTTTTTCGAAATACATCAATAACAAAACAAAGATTTTAGACTTAGAATCAGCCTCAATAATAGCGTGCTGCTATGTGCACTAGCGTTTTCGTTCATATTACGCTAAACATGTAGGTGCATATATTGAAGTCTATGACGTTGTTATGCGACACTGATGTCTAACTATATAGGTACATATGTATATTGAAGTTACACTTAGGTAATGTTTGCGCCCATGTTTAACCTTTGCTTTGGACAGGTGTTTGCACTAACCGTGTCTACTCAGGAACAGAGTGAGCGCAGTAAAAGATGTTTGTTGTATAAAGTATCTGTCTATTAAATTAGCACGTAGCGTGTAAAAATACCTACTGTAGGTACTAACGTGTTTATTTGTTAGATAATTTTATTGGTATATCTATTGGTATACCTACAAAATAGAGTTGTGTACTAAACAGTCAAATCAGTGACTTAATTAATTTTGTATCATACAGAAACGTCTGCGAACGATGATGATGAGCTTAGAAACAAATCAAAAATGAAAAAAATCACTGTCTTGGGTGGGACTGAACCTACGTCCACCGGATCGCTAGCTCGGTGCTCTACCATCTGAGCTACCAAGACCTTACCCAGACAATACAGCAAATATTCCCAACATATATGAGCCTTTTTGTTTCTAAGCATAAATCAGTAAGTAACTGTTTATAAAATGTCGGAACTTCGATGAATTCGATTTAATGACATCTGTGCTGCGAAACATTATAGGAGTACGACAGTACGAGTACAGTCTCGACTCATAAATATGTATACATTTTTTACCTTATTATAATGGCTTAAAGTGAAGAAATGTAAACATATTTATGAACGCGACTGTACCTACGAGTACGAGTATACGAGAGCAGGCGGCTTAGCACGGTCGCGTTTTTATCCCTTGTCACCATGCCTGTCACGTTCTAACAAGTATGTAAGTGCGAAAGGGACGCGCATAGTGATAGTCGATAAAAATGGAACCGTGCTGAGCCCGCAGGACAATATAAAAACAAACAAAAGAAGAAACACAATGACAGAAAAAACACCCCCAACAGAAAGCTTCAAGAAAAATAAACAGCCATGTAACCAAGCGAGGTCGTTTTTCGTAGGTAAGTTACGAGTATAACTGAACAAACAGGCCATTTAGAGACCGGGGCGCACAATGGGCATTCAAACAGGCATTTAGGCGGCCTCCTGGCAGCTTTGCGGACGTGACATTTCCTTATGCATTGATGGCTTCATGTTATATAATGGACATTGGTTGTCTACGGGCAGATTGCAAGCCCTCGACCTTGTTCGTAACAGTTGGTCTTGATAGAAATTTTAGACGTTAGTATCTAGTTAGTTAAGGCATTTGTGTGACACTTTGAGACCTCTGTCTATTTGCAATCAACTTTTGTCGATTTCCAAATATTATTTCGCCTCTAAAATCAGTACAAGACATCATTTTCTTCCCATTTCATCATTAAACATTGAACATTTGAAATCACCAGATGATCTCGTTACTGTCAAACCTGGCAACTCTATCGCGCTTTTAAATTACTTTAGGGACCATGCTCGTTGGAAAGTGCATCTTGTGGCTTAAATCGAAAATCTTTACACTAAAAACTCACGCGCATGAGAAGGTGCTGCCCCCTACAGTTTACGTGCGCTCCTTACTACGTTGAAGGATCTGCCATTTTGTGCCCTAAAATAATGTGTGTACTCACCTCTGCACCAGAAGATCCGCCCGGTGTATGACTAACACAATAAGGATTATTCGTCGTCCCGTTGAGCAGATTAGTCATCTCCCACCCAAGGCAGAGCTTTGGTGTATTGGATACTAGTAGTTTATGGCTTCTTTCGCTGTTCCAACTACCTATCCGCCTGCTATGTCCCGCTCTAACTAATATCTTCTATAATGTGTGTACTCACCTCTCCACCCGATGATCCGCCCGGTGTATGACTAACACAATAAGGATTATTCGTCGTCCCGTTGAGCAGGTTAGTCGTCTCCCACCCAAGGCAGAGCTCTGGAGTATTGGATACTAGCAGGGGTATAGCACCAGCTTCTTTGACCAGTCTGACAGCTGCTCCGTCGGTCGTGGCGCGGCTCCCGGCGTTCTCCAGGCAGCCGACGGAGTTTGACATACCTGGTAAAGTATAATGATTTATTAGCTTTTTTATTACTACGGACCCTAGGCTTCAAAGGCGAACTGGGACAGTCGAGATGAGGTTAGGGAGATTCAAAGTCAGAATAAAGATATTATCTTGTTTTGCTATCCCAATGCTAAGAGCATGCAAGTAACAAAAATCATGAATTTATTTTGTTACTTCATGCTGTTTTGCTTTGGGTTGTAGTTGAGAAAATTTTGGATTCCTTTCTAAAATTCTGTCCCGTCTTCCACCTGGCGATATCACTTGTCGACTACAACGATAATGATTATTTTCGCTTTATCATTCAACTAACCAGCAAGAGAACAGCTCTCTTTGACCGTAAAAGGAACACCCAGCAGCGGTTTCTTCTGGAAGATCTCTTGAGACTTCCCATTTCTTCTCGCCACTTCTATCTGTCGGTCCACCTCCTTTGCTTCCGCGAGAGCTAATGCATATCTCTCGCCGACTACGGCGTTGAGGATCGGGTTAACCTCTTTGACACGCTCGATGAAAGCTGACACTAGTTCTTCACTTGTCATCTGAAAATTAAGTTGGTATGAATCTTAGACCATTAATAACTGGAGTCGCCTTTAAGAGCTTATTACCCCTCTGCCGAAAAACTTGCACAATTGTGCAAACTTTTGTATGGAATGACATGGTTATTTGTACGTTACGTATAAATCATGTAGAAATAGACATCATTTGACGTCCCCTCCCCTGCAAAAATCGGCAGACTGTTTCGTACAGAAAATGACAGCCATGACGTCTCCAGCCTTATACTAAATGCTCTAAGGCAGGGGTCTCCAAACTTTTTTAAGCGCAACGGTACTAGACAATTTCGTAGAATGCTCCAATTGCTTATTTATTAATCTACATAGCTAGGTTAGGTTGGCGGCGCTGCGAAGTTGTTTGTGCTTCAGGACACAGCGAAAGAAGCAAGTTAATCACATAAAAGCGGTTTCTGTTGAAGATTAGACGTTCGTCGTTCAACAGCTGTAAATTACAGAGAGCACTTGAAACCTACTCGCAGAAATCGTTATTGTATCTTGAATTTTTGCCTTTACCTCTCCATCTTTGACGGCTCGGGCTAGATCGGTGGCGCTTCGGAGGTGCAAGGGCTTCGGTGGAGGTACCCGCAGCTTCGGGCCTCGGGCGGACGCCAGCCAGAACAGCGGGTGCAGAAGGAAGTTTATCAGACGGAGGATCACGCCCACTATCCGCACGCCTACTTCCATCCTGCGGAATACATTAACATTGTGAAAACTGAGTGGACGCTCAGACAGAGCGACAAGCGGGCCGTGTGCGCTGTATCCAGTTTAAGCACGAAGCTCAAATTCCTTGAAAGCTCGACGCTGCACACGCCGCCAGATGGGCCCCTGAAGCCGCATACTTAAAGGATCTTAGAGCCCCACACTATCACCTTTTGAACGTCTACTCAGCGCTATTGAAAATGGTGTCGCAAGGCAGTTGCACCAACGTTGCGACGAGTAGCATCATGACTTCGATTTCGGTAAAGGTCCCTCCTGACGACTGGGACAAAAAGTCAAAACTTGATTGGGAGTTGGGGCCTATGTACTACGTGATAGCTGTGCCGTTCTCGAGAATGTTCTCCGTTTTGTATGGGGAATGTTTTCGCTCAAGAACGTTCCCCATAGTAAGCGGAGAACTTTCTCGAGAACGGCACAACTATCTAAGTGTTGGACGACGGTCGTCAGGAGGAATTCGCATACCTACATCTATCGTGAGGAGATTGCATACATCTGCAAAAACCTTCAAAACATTGACAAGCATGAGGGCGTTGCCATTAGTAGAGTTATTTCAGCTGATATGTTGATAATAAAGGTATGGTATGGAACTGAACTATAATGAGCCCAGAACTTATAGGTAAGTACCAACCGTCAGCCAAAATTAGGTTAATACAAAATATTTTCGCTGTCATATATTGAAATGCTGGTTCAAATGCTGCAATTACCAAGTTAAGTTAGTGAGCCAAACCAAATATTATGTCAGAATGATTTAACCACATTAGCCGCTGGCTGCGGCGGGTAAACTAATTATTTGGCTCTTAACCGAATTGGGTTGTGCCGCGGGATTGAAAGGTAAACTGCAAAACAGGGGGATCTATCACTGAGTTAATAATAAATAAGGTCTGGAAATTTTGGATTAAATTTCAAACATTTCCCGGCATCTTGCCACACTACACTAGGGACAAAAAAACATACACGAAAAAGGCTCAGATTAAATTCTAGGTAAAGTTATAGGTACTTAAAATGATTACCTTCCTTTGGGATTTACCTCAGGGATAAAAAAATCAGTACAGACCAGACCTTACCAGGTCAACGGTCACTTGATTAAACGTTATCCTTGTAAAAACCGTGAAGCGTGAAAAACCCTAGTGTTATCCAATTCCAAATCTGTCATCATCATTAGAACTACCGAGTTTAAGATATTTAATCGAATATATGCAGCCTAATTTAGGTTGCTAAATGCGGTTACACTAGCCTGAATTTTGTTACTTAATTTATAAAGGTGTTACTAGCAGCAGACTTAAACTAGCAGGAAAACTTCGATGAAAAGTTAAGTATTATTTAAGTATGAATTCATTACTAAATACCTTTGAATGATATATTGTACTGACCACTTGAACCTTGGTAATTCATAATTCAATGGTCTTACTTTATTGCGCAAATATAGCAGAGTAAACATCATGACACGATCGTAATTTGTGTTTACTTAATATTTGTATTAAGTAAACTCAGAAAAGCTTAGCCACGTTAATCTTCATACCATGGAATTAAGGTTTAGTTTAGCTTGGCCTTGTCATTCTTTACCGCTCTTCGACATTCGCGAAAATGTATGATCTTTGATTAGCTAGTGACATATACAGAATATATATCCGTCAGCTAAGTCTGGTGGACAAATTAATGTATGGCAGGAAGAATGGGAGAGCCGAGCCATGGCCGCAACATGGCCGTCGTCTTTAGGTCAAAAAGTTTGGAGACATTTGCTCTTAACCAATTAAATCGGAGAGATCTCCTCTACCATAGAGAAATATAAGTAAGACAAGAGTGCTCACTCCATATATCAGTTTTGGTACCAGAAATATTAGTATTTTCATAGCAACTTTCATAGTCGACATCTAGCATCGAGTAGCGGAATTATCAGTACGTTACGTAGCAGTAGTAATACTGTCAAAGTGTCAAGTGACAATAGATGTAGCACCGACCGGAAACTCTAATCTCAACAACATAAGACTTTCCGGTCGGTGCTACATCTATTGTCACTTGACAGTACTACTACTACTACTACTTAAAGTACTGATAATTCCGCTACTCGATGCTAGATGTCGACTATGAAAATACTAATATTTTTGGTACCAAAACTGATGTATGGAGTGAGCACTCTTGTCTTAAGAAGCTAAAGCACCAAGAGATTTTAGAAGTCAATTGTACTTCTGTTACCAGTCAATGCGTGTGCTGCGCCGAATAGTACAAATATAGCGTTCACCCAATATAGTATTCCAAGGCTAACTATTAAAAAGTCGTATGTCAACCAATTATTCCCTGGCAAACTTAACTCTATTCCAATATGCTAAAGATTCAGTTTTCATTGAAGAGAACGTCGCGATATAGGCTCGTGAAAGTTATCCTTAGGGGATTTGCCAAGTTACTAATGTTGCATTGTGATGCTCTTTGGGATGGTTAGGTTAGGTACAGTCGACGTCAAAGATATGTTTCATTTTTCGCCTTATTACAAAGGGGTAAGGTGCAAAAATGTAAACATATCTTTTACGTCGACTGTACTAATAGTTTATAATTCCGAAGGTGCATAAAGTTGTTACGTAAGATGGTCAAGTGAATAGGAGTTTTAAAATAAGTGCAGTATTTGAGCTAGAACGCAGTCACAAAATAAGTACCTACATGGTATGTAGTAATAATTTTTTAGTATTTAAGACGAAAGTGGGCGACCGCACGAATACGCCTTTCCATACAAAATATTTTGACACAATTTGATAGCAATGGGATCTAATGAAGGCGTCGTTTGATATTATTCAATTTTTAATAATTTTAACTATTTTAAGAGAGGAAAATGGGGACTATGTTTAATTGTACGGAGAAGCGGTCGTCGCTTTTCCTCTTTTTTTTTTTTTTTTTTTTTTTTTATTGAACAATAAGCTAATTAAAGTACATTATTATTACAAGACCCATCGTGGGCAAAACCTTGAGGAGGTTTGTATGCCGATGGGGAGTTCGAGAAAATAACATGACAATATACATATCTATCTTATACTAATTAAGATTCTTAATATATGTAACTAAAGTCGTTAGATTGTAACAAGTGCGTCTTAATTACTTTTTTATATTTTTCCCGTTTACATATTTTACTCTAGTATCTTCTGGCAAATCATTTAATATTTTAGGCAATATATATGTATACAATCTAGTGCCATAAATGTTCTTATATTTGGGTAAACAATATTTGTTTTGGCTCTGTAAACTTCTTAGTTTTGTACATCTTATATATTCTTTTAGTTTAGTAACATGGTGATATTCTTCAGTTAGTATGGCTAGTTTACATTTATTTTGAACTGGGAGTATATTACAGTATTTGAAAAGTTGTGCGTAGTCGGTTTCGTGTTTCTTTTTTATATGCTTAGGTACAATTGTCTTCAGTAGTCTTATCTGTAGGTTATATATTTTTTCTATATATGTTTTAAAGGTTCTACCATATGTACTTAGAGCGTAACCGATCACAGAGTCAGCCAGGGCTAAGTACAGCATACGCAAGGTTTTGTACGGTAATTTGTACCTTAGGGTTGACATTTTACTTAAAATTGCTCTTAATTTATCGCACACATAATTAATATGAGGTCCCCAGTTGAATCTATGGTCGATTATGAGCCCAAGATACATGTGTTCTGTGACTACTTCGATTTTATCACAGTTACACTTTGTGATATTATATTGGTGCAAGCAGCTATGTTGGTGTGCAAACACAGTAATGTCATGAGTGGTTTTATTGTGAGCCGAACGAATATGCATTATTTTCGTCTTTTGCGCGTTAATTACTAAACCGACGTCGTGCGCCCATTTGCAAAGGGTGTTGAAGTTAGATTGCATTGTGCGCTCGGCGGCCGCTATGTCGCGGTCGGCTGTGATAATGCATGTGTCGTCCGCGAACTGATAGACAGAGCCCTCGGTTATTATGTTGCACATATCATTAACATACAGCAAGTACTCAGTTGGGCCGATTATGGATCCTTGTGCCGTGCCTTTTTCGGTTTTTATTTCGTCACTGTATGTGTTGTTTATCTTTACTCGTGTGTGTCTATTTTTGTGATAGTTTTTCAGCAAGTTAACTAAAGGGCCCTGTATACCGCTCTGCTCTAGTTTGCAATACAACGTTTCATAATCTAACATTTCAAAAGCTTTGCTAAAATCAATGAAAACAACGAGCACATGCCTTTTTTCATGCATGTGCTCGTTGATTTCATTGTTAAAGTCACAAGTCTTAAATCATCTTTGTGTAGCAAAGTTCCAACGGAGGTCAATCCAATGCGTGCTTGTGCTCAATAATGGCAGAATTACCCTAATAGAGAAGAATGAGTTAGATAAGATTCATCAGATGTTTTTTAAGGTTCCGTTATTCCGTACCCAAAGGGTAAAAATGGGACCCTATTACTAAGACTCCACTGTCTGTCTGTCTGTCACCAGGATGTATCTCATGAACCGTGATAGCTAGTGACAGTTGAAATTTACACAGATGATGTATTTCTGTTGCCGCTATAACAACAAATACCTACTAAAAAACCGGACAAGTGCGAGTCGGACTCGCCCACCGAAGGTTCCGTACTTTTTAGTATTTGTTGATATAGCGGCAACAGAAATACATCATCTGTGAAAATTTCAATTGTCTAGCTATCACGGTTCATGAGATACTGCCTGGTGACAGACAGCCAGACGGACAGCGGAGTCTTAGTAATAGGGTCCCGTTTATACCCTTTGGGTACGGAACCCTAAAACGTACGGAACTCTCGGTGGGCGAGTCGGACTCGTACTTGTTCGGTTTTAAGTGGGTTTTAATTCCGCTCTCCTACTTACCTATACATATGTAAAGCATACGAGTATAATATAAGCAGGTATGTTTTGTGTCCCAAGATGTAACGAGCGAAGGCAATGCGTGCTTGCGTTTAATAATGGTGGAATTACCCTAGATACGTTGGATATACCTGACCCGTATATTCCGTAATATATCAGCGCCGATATCGGTACTAATGGCATGTGTACATCGGGTCGGATAAAAACGGTACCTATCGAGTAAGTATAGTATGAAATAAATAGGGGTGTGCTAATGCTAAACCCCTTTCTTATAGCCACAGAATAGTTAAGTAATAGTACTATTAGTATAGGTATGATGATCTTTTAGTAACTAGCCACCCCATACCAAAAATGAATTCTATTCACCTATAAATATAATTAATTTTAAACTGTTTAGACGACAACGGTTTCAGTCACTTGAATTTTTAGTCGCTATGGGCGACATGTATGTATGAAGCCTGAGGAAGGACCCCCGAAGGGCCCGAAACAAGTCGCCAATATTAGCGACTAAAAAATTAAAAATTCAAGTGAGTGAAACCGTTGTCGTCTAAACAGTTTAAAATATGTCTCACGAAAGTTTAATATCGAGAATAAATTTTAGTACTTATAAGGTGGCCAGTTACTGGCGAAATATATCCTATAAGAAAATGTAGATAAGTATATGTAAATAGATAGAACATGAGTTATTACAATAAATAATATAAGTAACGATTATTCCAGAGAATTTATGATCTTTTAAGCATAAAATTGATATAGGTATTGTTACCTGTGTTATATCTAACTAGACAGAGTAGGTACCTACTAAGACAGATATTTCCATTTGCAGAACAATGGCACATTTGATAGGTTCAACGTATAAATATGGCCGACACGAGCAAATTGCGACTCTTTGTTGCGGTCTATTTCTCGTTTGCCGCGCAGAAGGATTCCAATCATTTGCAGAGCACAGTGGGCCTGGGTCAAACTCAAAACTGTGTTCAGGTATTCCCTGTAGACATACCCAAAACTTAAGGGCTATGAAATAAAGATTAATTTTCTTAGTTAACCCTTATCCCATTGAAAAGGTACTCCTTTTATTTGGATAAGTATGATAAAATGTGACGTTTTTAAGCAAAAGATACCACTTCGTCGCATTTGCTTGGCCAAGCCAAAATGACAATCGTTGATAGAAAACGGCAATCAAAACTTGAATCATGTACCTATGGAAAGTCATGAGACTTCTCGTCGCATCTTTCATCCGGACCCCGATTCATTTTTAGGGTTCCGTACCCAAAGGGTAAAAACTAACTAAGACTCTGTCCTGTCTGTCCGTCCGTCCGTCCGTCCGTCCGTCTGTCTGTCACCAGGCAGTCACTCTTCACTCTTCGGCTGTCACTCATGAACCGTGACAGTTGAAATTTTCACAGATGATGTATTTCTGTTGCCGCTATAACAACAAATACTAAAACAACATAAAATGAATATTTAATTGGGGCTCCTATACTACAAACGTGATTTATTTGTCGTTTTTTGCGTAATGGTATATGGTACGGAACCCTTCGTGCGCGAGTCCGACTCGCACTTGCCCGGTTTTTTATTTATATATATTCGTTTGCCGTTAGTCAGATGTATGTACGATCGCCATCTTAGCTAGGCCCCCAGGGTATCCGATCACTTTCTCCATCTCTATCACTATTGTAATATCGGAATGGAATGACATTGAACATTGACATGAATTTAGTTTGTCAAGGTGGTGATTGAATCAAGATATTCGCGTCTATGAAGGAAAGTTCACCTAATTGACTGGTAGATGTCGCTGCACTGCATAGTGCATATGGCGATTTCTCCATCGCGCTAACGTTGTTTGAGAGGCCGGCGGGCTTTTTCGTAAAGGGGCCCACTATTACCAGTTCGCCGGACGATATCATCAGCCTGTCAGTTAAACGCAAGATTTGACAGCTCCGAACAAACTGACAGGCTGATATCGTCCGGCGAACTGGTAATGTGTGGGCCCCTTAAACGATCTTTAGAACTCGATACGCCCAAGCTCTTAACCATTGGGAATACAGACTAGGCCGCTCACACCGAAGTACAGGAAAACCGATTCAGGAGTCAAATGAGTTTTTGACAATGATTGTGTGTAACAATTCGTCATAAAACATTGTTTATCTGCTAAAATGCTCGTTCTCGAGAATCGCAATCAAGTGCAATAAGTCATGTAGTAAAATTAAAATGTACCTAAGCGCAGGGTTGGGCAGTATTTCAATTACATGTATTTGAAATACATTTTAGTATTTTGTATTTGTATTTCAAATACTACCTGGAAAAGTATTTTGTATTTGGTATTTCAAATACTGCACTCACATGTATTTTGTATTTTGTATTTCAAATACTTCAAGGTTCAAAATACATTTCTACAAAATACATTTTATTAAATTCTATGATCCTAAAATGGAACATTTTTTTTAAATATAATGTACGACTTGTACGAGCGCAAATGTACATTGCGAGAACTATTCTGCGCAGAACTTTTCGTCAACAGCCAGGGGATAGAGTCATTGTAGTAGTTTCCGTCTATGCTCTAGTTTTCGACCACTTGGCAGATTAGCATATAATATATTTCATTTTTAATTTACTATTTGCGAAATATATTTTTTATATGTAGACAGATATATTGTTTAGCTAAGGATTGAAATCAGTCCAAATTTGTGCAGCAATGTAGGTTTATATTCAAATTTCGTCAAGTGGACGAAAACTAGAGAAGGACGAAAACAAGCGCAATGACCCTATAAGTTTATAGGAAAGGATATTCGTTAAAAAAAACTAAATGATTAAACAAAATAAAAGATAAGTATTTTGTATTTGTATTTCAAATACTACCTGGAAAAGTATTTTGTATTTGGTATTTCAAATACTGCACTCACATGTATTTTGTATTTTGTATTTCAAATACTTCAAGGTTCAAAATACATTTTATTAAATTCTATGATCCTAAAATGGAACATTTTTTTTAAATATAATGTACGACTTGTACGAGCGCAAATGTACATTGCGAGAACTATTCTGCGCAGAACTTTTCGTCAACAGCCAGGGGATAGAGTCATTGTAGTAGTTTCCGTCTATGCTCTAGTTTTCGACCACTTGGCAGATTAGCATATAATATATTTCATTTTTAATTTACTATTTGCGAAATATATTTTTTATATGTAGACAGATATATTGTTTAGCTAAGGATTGAAATCAGTCCAAATTTGTGCAGCAATGTAGGTTTATATTCAAATTTCGTCAAGTGGACGAAAACTAGAGAAGGACGAAAACAAGCGCAATGACCCTATAAGTTTTTAGGAAAGGATATTCGTTAAAAAAAACTAAATGATTAAACAAAATAAAAGATAAGTATTTTGTATTTGAAATACATTATTTTAAACACTGTAATTTGTATTTTGTATTTCAAATACCAGTCACCAAAGTAGTTTGTATTTGGTATTTCAAATACTTTTAAAAATGTATTTTGTAATTTGTATTTGAAATACGTGGAAGCCAGTATTTTGCCCAACCCTGCCTAAGCGTAAGAAAAGCGTAGAAAAAGAAGTGATTGTAAGTATTGAAACCCATTACCTCAACACTTCGATCATGATCATCCTCGCGTTGTCCCAGCATTTTGCCACGGCTCATGGGAGCCTGATGGGGTCCGCTTGGCAATTAATCCCAAGAATTGGCGTAGGCACTAGTTTTTACGAAAGCAACTGCCATCTGAGTCATCTGACCTTCCAACCCAGAGGGTAAACTAGGCCTATTGGGATTAGTCCGGTTTCCTTACGATGTTTTTCTGCACCGAAAAGTGGCTGGTAAGTTTTAAATGATATTTCTTAGGGACATAAGTTCCGAAAAATTCATTAGTACGAGCCGGGGGTTTAAACCCGCGACCTCTGGATTGCAAGTCGCACGCTCTTACCACTAGGCCACCAGCGGTTTTTACTCACCACTTCGATAAGATCGCTATTTTAATGCTAATTTTCATGATATTTCAGCATTTCATTAATATATATGAGTGCGTAACTTCGATTGTATGGTGGCGGCTTTGTTCTTGTGACTCCAAAGGGTCTCGCTTGATAGAGTCAGATTACAGGACTTCGCATAAAAAGCGGTTTACCTATACTTAGACCTGAGGGTCTACTGCGAAATACGAAATCTCTTATACTTCAATGAAGGCGTATTCAGAGTGACAGATGCCCGCAATTTGCGAATTTCAATTTTCGCGGTTATAGCCCTGAAAGTGACAAGGGTTTCAAAGTACTGACTACCAACTAAACAATTTCACCCGCTAAGCTACGAGTAGGTATTACCACCGCTGACGTGAGACTTGCGTCGGTCTCGGAACCATGGTTTTAACGGCGACGGAATGTGGACGGAATCACGAACTAATATGGCTGGAATCACTTTGTGTATTCTATTTATCAGGCAAAATCGGCAAAACATATTTTGTGATTAAAATTGCAAGGAAGGCTGTATTTTTATTTATCCGATATTCGAATAGTGAACAGAAACAGCACGTTTTGCACGTCTTGTCGCGACTAACTGGCAGGACTATATTATGTCAAGTCGCGTGACTTGTGACATGATATGTAAGACGTGCAGGGGTGACTCGAAGTCCAGAGCTCTGGAAGCATATCTTTAAAAAAATCTCAACTTGATTTGACGTCCTAACACCCTAGAACCAAAATGGTAGTGCGCTGTACTGTACGGTTTCAAATGTCTCCTTCTTCGAACGCTCCGGCTGAGAACGAAGATATTCCCAGCTCAGGCTTTTCAAGAGTCTATCAGTATGGGGACATGGAGTTCTTCAAAAAAGTAGTGGATAATATCTAATGGATGGAAATAATGGACAAAGCGCATTAGTACAGTCAGCAGTAAAAGTTGGTAAGCGGGCGAGGTTTTCAAAATGATCTTGACGCGACTTTATTGTTAAGAGAATAAGAGCGTGTCAAGGTAATTTTGAACACCTCGCCCGCTTAGCAACTTTTGCTGCTGCCTGTATAATAAAAAATATCGTAACAGACCTACCTACCTACCTAATTGAGATGATGTACGAGTGAAATCTAATACCTAAATATTAAATCAGGATTAAATATAAAGTTTGAATGTTTGATGGCCAAAGACGCGCACGGTTACCGTTCAATTAACCTTGTTACATTCCAATAAGGTTTACTATTGGTTGTTACATGTATAAAATAGCCGTAGCGTTCAAAGGGTAAACGAACGGGAATAACTGCCCTAGGCAAGGGGTCAGCAAACCACCGCTCGCGAGCCGCATACGGGTCTCTGAAGTTACAATTGCGGCTCTTTAAGCCCCACTTGCGAGTTCTTAGATCACTGAAAACAACACTACTAGGGCACTATGATTTTTGCTGTATTTGGCTCTTCTTAAAAGTTTGCCGACCCCTGCCCTGGGCCAATGATACCAGTAGGTTGAAGGGCCTCGGTACAGACGCGATCGATTGAGGTCTGCGGGTCGTCATCCTTGCACTACAGTCCAAAGTATAGTAGCCGCAATACCAACTGGCGACTGAGGTCATAATGCCATCACTTTCACTCTTGGTTGGTCTTAAAAAGGGTAAAGGAGATAGCATCATGAGCTCAGTCGCCAATTGGTATTGCGGTGAGTATAAAACAAACGCCTTCGCGGATGAAACTTTGTGTGGAAAACCTGCTAGTTTTTGATCCTGTCATCTTTACCTTGTCTGGCCTGGCGGCCTGGCCTTTCATGATACTTTGCTTTCTCTCTCTATCTATCTCTCTGAAAATATATGTCCCAAACCATGAGTAGGGGGGACAAAATAGGGAAATTATCATGGTATAATAATATACTCCGCCTGGTACTCTATTCCCGTCTTTTCTAGGTCACCTAACTGACACAAGCCTACGTCATCATGCGACAGCGCTATATGATAATATGCGATAGCGCTATATATAGCGGCCATGTTATTGTGACGTAGGCCTGTGTCACTCTGGGAATAGAAGACCATGTTTTATTAGACCATGGGAAATTATAATGTACTTGTGACAGTCAGCGGCAAATGTAGCTACTGGTGAGGTGATCAAAATGAGCTCTACGCATGATTGTTGCTAAGAAAATGCTTATTGCGGATGGACATCTGACCTGCTAAGCCACTTCTGATGCTGATCGTAATCGCTGATCTAAATCTGACTGACTTCTGACGTATGATGTGTAGGTAGAGGTAGGTAATGCAAATAACGAAGTAAGTATTAAAATTAAAAACAAACTAAGGTGTTTTTTGTTTGATAATAATGCTTACTTCCTCAAATAGGTAACCTGTCTCTTGCGACAATATTATTAGTTAAGGCATTTCAATTAATAACCGTCATTAACTACAACACAAGTGCAATATTAATTATAGTTTCAATTACCTAAACAAAAGACACGAAGTTAATGCAAACAAAAAATACCAGTTTACTTACTTGTTCCAATATTCGAAATTTAAACTTGCAAAGCGACAAAAATACTGGCCGCAACGACCAAAGACAAACACAAAAGCGCGCGAAACCGAAAGAGGCGGGAAACGAAACGCGGGACCGAAGCTGACGGTTCGGTGTCGAGGCAAAGACTAACGCGCCATACAGCCACTCGCAATATTTACTGATCTCGTGAATACTAAATCTACAAACTTCATTACCTACCTCTACCTATTACCGAAACGGATTACGGAACCAAAACCGATAATACGATAAACAAATAAAAATATCGTCATTGTAGCAAGTCACGCTTTTCGATCAATTGAAGATTTTATTTGCCAATTGCTGGACAGAGATAGGATCAAAGACTCCCTTCAGGAGCGGAATAATTAAAGTATTGTTCTCATATACATATATTTATTTATGTAACACACAATTCAAAGCCCAAATTTAAGATATAAGTATATATTTTACAGGTCTACTATTTTAGTCTAATTTACAGGTCCTTTGTCCATGGAATATTCTTTACGTACCGTGTTCAAAAGGGTCCTTGTGACTTTCTGTTTTTCAAGGATTTTAACCTGTAAAATGTTTGTTTTCATAGATTTAATCACTTACATAAAATTGACCGGACTTCGCGACTAATTGCCGAAAAAAAAAAACAGCGGGACAACAACACCATTTTCACAGCATTGTCTATGATCTGTATTATCATATTTTCATAATTTATATACGAATATTTAAGCGAGTTAGCGCTTGTTTTATTCAAATTGGAAACATTTATTCAGCGAGTGAGACACAAAGGACTTGGCAATAAGATCGCGAGCTGATTGGTTAGAGCAAGTTTGCCGAGCGGCAATGTTTTGGCTTTGTCATAGAGAAATATAGTAAGACAAGAGTGCTCACTCCATACATCAGTTTTGGTACCAAAAATATTAGTTTTTTCATAGTCGACATCTAGCATCGAGTAGCGGAATTATCAGTACTTTAAGTAGCAGTAGTAGTACTGTCAAGTGACAATAGATGTAGCACCGACCGGAAACTCTAATCTCAACAACATAAGACTTTCCGGTCGGTGCTACATCTATTGTCACTTGACAGTAATACTACTACTACTACTTCAAGTACTGATAATTCCGCTACTCGATGCTAGATGTCGACTATGAAAATACTAATATTTTTGGTACCAAAACTGATGTATGGAATGAGCACTCTTGTCTTACTATATTTCTCTATGGTTCAACTAATAAAATACGTACACGTATAATAGGCTGTACCTATTCCTTTTCCTTTTTAGTTTCGTTCGGTTCGTATATTATAGTAGGGGAGCCCACGATGCTAAATCGGGATTTCCTCGAGCGTCATACAGACCTATTGGAATCGAAATATTAGATGATAAGAAGAAAAAAAAGTTATATAATGTTTTTTTTCCAGCGAGCCGGAAAGCTTCTACAATTTTTTTTAAATTTCGGGAGGTTGGTGGAGGGTTAAAAAAATCGCTTAAGCAGTTTGTGGGTTTGGTCGTTTTTGTCCACGTTAATGCTATGTTTTTTTCTATAACTTAATATAACACTTATTTGTAGGCATTTTCTTAATCTGACGAACACAAGTTTGACGCCTAATTTTTACACTGTAACCGTCAGATTAAGGAAATGCGTGCAAATAATTATCAGATTTAGTAATAGCACAATTATAGCGTTAATTTGGACTAATATGACCAAATCCACAATCTGCTTAACAATTTGTTGAACCCCCCACCAACCAAGGGCTCAACATAGATGGCTAAAAGGGGTAAAGGTAGACTACACGGGGTAGCAAGATTTCACTCATATCTTAATCTGACGCGCTCGAGTAAACTCAAAAATCCCCTCTTGGGCTCCCCTACCATTACTCTCTTTGACAGCGGAGTTTAGACCGTGACCAGCGAGTCGTCTCCCCACAAAAAAGTCGGTATTTTTAGGGTTCCGTACCTCAAAAGGAAAAAACGGAACCCTTATTTATAGGATCACTTTGTTGTCCGTTCGTCTGTCAGGCAAGACCCTTTATCTCGGGAACGTGTGGAGGTATAGGTCTACGGTTCATTGAAGTCTGAAGTTGAAAAAATCGAACCTCTAAGTTAACGTAAGAAAAAACCGGACTTTTTAGTATTTGTTGTTATAGCGGCAACGGAAATACATCATCTGTGAAATCACGGTCCATGAGATACAGCCTGGTGACAGACAGACGGACAGTGGAGTCTTAGTAATAGGGTCCTATTTTTACCCTTTGGGTACGGAACCCCAAAAAGATACTTACGGCCGTTTATACCGCAAAAAACGTATATTTCGGCACACTCAAGGGAGTCAAAATTTACTTCCCGTTGACCTAGAGCTATGAAATTTGACAAGTAAATCGTCTAAAGGGGCCCACAGATTACCAGTTCGCCGGACCAATATCAGCCAGTCAGTTGTCTTTGCTTTTAACTGACAGGCCGATATCGTCCGGCGGATTGTTAATCAGTATGTAGGATGAAAACTGTAAATTTGAAGATAGTACAATAAAAATTACTTAAATTTGTACGGCACCCTCTGTGGGCGAGTCCGACTCGCACCTGGCCGGTTTTTTACTTTTACGCATTCACTAAAAATATTGCAACTGTCCTTTGACATGTTCGTTACCAAAGCATTCTGCAATAAACCTATTGAATTTATAGAGCGCTATATCAGGAGCCTGATTCAAAGGAGCACGGGCAAAGGGCTTTCCCTTTCATGCTATTGCTGACGGCCAGACCGACACATCTTTTATACTATACTCTTTAGGTATTTAAATAAAAGTAAACAAACAATTTGTACATTTTCGGGTAGTTATAACATTTATTGCCCATATAACCATTCCAATGCAGTCGCAGAATCACAAAGTGGTAACTAAATGTCAGATGTGTCGTAACAGAGTCCACACAATGTGTCTAGAATTGTTTCGAAACAAAGTGTCGTCGCCGTGTCTACACTTTTCCGTAACAAGGTGTCGACACATTTGTGTGCACTTTGCGTGCGGTTTGCGACTAAATCTGACAGCAAATTTGTGACAGCAAATGTCAATTTAAAATACCTCTTGAAAACCAAGGTTTGTCAAACTACTATTAGTGTCTCGTGTGCTCGTAATTCTAGTAAGTCATCATGGGCAATGCAAATGATAATAATCGACCGAAACCATATAAACACCCAACACCCGTCAACCTTTTACAGAAAAGTTTTTAAAGAAATGCAATAAGCTACTTAGGTCAGGCAACGAATGCTCCAAAAGTTGTAGAGGGAAATGCTCGGAACACAATTTTTGACTCCGTAACTCGGTTTGACAAGTTAGGTGGTGAACATATCAAAAGTCCCCGGCCGTAGCCCTTGAGCGGGGGGGAGAGAGGGGGCTTTGAAGGTCCCATTTTCCGGTTTTTCGATTATATCTCGGAAACTATGCATCTCACCGACATGGCCACTTATACAAAATGAAAGTTAATTTAATTTGTTACAAGTTTATTCCGTCAATTTTTTCGATATGTTGAATAGTTTTTGAGATATCCGCTCTTGAAAGTTTATTTAGGGCTCTCAATTTTATCTTGATATATCTATATCAGTGAAGGTGCTAGGCCGTGTTTGGTATCGTTTTCGTATAAATCTGGGGTGCTGAATCCATTTAAGGTATCACATTGACACCATTCCACAAAATAAAAAAAAATCTTTTTAGGGTTCCGTACCTCAAAAGGAAAAAACGGAACCCTTATAGGATCACTCGTGCGTCTGTATGTATGTCCGTCTGAATACACAAAATAGTTCTTTACCTATAGATGACAGGAAAACCTATTAGAAATGTGCAGTCAAGCGCGAGTCGGACTTAATGTACGGAACCCTTAATACGCGAGTCGGACTCGCACTTGGCCGGTTTTTTTGAAACTCTTCTTGACGCTTAACCGCTGAACCGATTTCGTTGAAATTTGGTATAGAAATAGTTTGCGTCCCGGAACAGGACATAGGATAGATCTTATAACCAAAATCATCTTTTGAAGGTGTGAAAAGTGGCGTGGAAATTTGTACGGGAAATCAATAACCGCTGCACCGATTTATATGAAATTTGGGATGGTCTACATCTTTGATTTAGTTAAAAATGATAAAAAAACATGACTTCAAACCTAAACTTAAACAGTATTAACTTCAAGAAGTCAATTCTGAATTCCCACCTACACCTCATTTCACACCTTTAAAGGATGATTTTTGAGATAACTTATTATGTCCTGTCTCGGGACTCAAAATATATGTGTACCAAATTTAAATTAAAACTGTTCAGCAGTTTAAGCGTGAAGAGGAGTTTAAAAGAAAGTATTTTAATAAGTTTATATGTTTTTACTTCGGAATGGTGTCAATGTGATACCTTAACTAAATTTGGTACTGCGAATTTATACGAAATCGATACCAAACATGGCCTCGTAGCTTTACTGTTGTAGAAGTCAAAATAAAATTGAGAGCCCTAAATTCTTATTACTTGGCCAAACTTGTGTAGAAGGAATAGGTAAAATAAAAGTCTTCGGCAGGAATATAAGACACAAATATTTTTTTTTTGCGTTAGGTACTATTTCAATCATCAAATATAAACATACCTTGATTATATTATTCTAGTGAGATCCTCATAGATAAATAAAAACATTTACTTAAAAAATTACAAGGTCGAAATGTCACGGAACTTGTGAGAGTAATATGTGAAAAATAAAAACTTTTATGACAAAAAAATCTGGACACAATTTAAGAATCACCCAATTGCGTCGAGGAATCATCTGTATTTTTGCTTGTTTCATTACCTCCTCGCTTCTTTTTTGTCCTTTGTATTCTGTAGCAATTTGTTAGATCTGAAAATAAAGATAACTTGCGTCGTCACGGATGTCGATTTATAGGTTTTAGGGAGTGCAGAATTCGAAAACGATGATCATTTTATAATCCAAGATGGCGGCTACGTATTTTGTCATACAAGTGGAATCCAAAATAGTCATCATTTTCGAAATCTGCGGCCCCTAAAACCTATAAAACGACATCCATGACGACTTTTATGACATAGTGCATGGCCGCCATCTTTGAATCCAAAATAGTCATCATTTTCGAAATCTGCGCCCCCTAAAACCTATAAAACGATATCCATGACGACTTTTATGACATAGTGCATTGCCGCCATTTTTAAATTGAAAATGTTATCATTTTCGAAATCTGCGGCCCCCAAAACCTATAGAACGACACCCATGACGACTTTTATGACATAGTGCATGGCCGCCATTTTGGATTCCAAAATGGTCATCATTTTCGAAAGCGGGGCCCCCTAAAACCTATAAAACGACATCCATGACGACTTTTATGACATAGTGCATGGCCGCCATCTTGGAATCCAAAATGGTTATCATTTTCGAAATCTGCGCCCCCTAAAACCTATAAAACGACACCCATGACGACTTTTATGGCATAGTGCATGGCCGCCATTTTGGATTCCAAAATGGTCATCATTTTCAAAATTGGGGCCCCCTAAAACGTATAAAACGACATCCATGACGACTTTTATGACACAGTGCATGGCCGCCATTTCGGATTCCAAAATGGTCATTATTTTCGAAATCGGCACTCCCTAAAACCTATATATCGACACCCATCTCGACTTTTATGACAAAGTGTTTTGCTACCATCTGCATGCAAGACATTTCTATTATTTTTACGTACAAAAATGACCCCCTGTCAACTTTCAATCGAGATTTAATCGATAATTTATTCGATTAATATTCAGATTAATTCAATTTCAATCTATGTTAGGTCGACTAAACTAATCGCGATTAAAATTTGAGAATTAACTTTTTTTATTCCATTAATTAGTCGAATAAACAGTTAATCGATTAATGCCCATCTCTGACCACGGCATTTTTACACTTTGAGAATATCTGAAAACAAATCAACACAAGGAGCCATTTTGCAAATCCAGTAACATACCAGTAACTTTGTTATTACTTTTGACAGCGCGTGTCATGTGTCAACACAGAGTCGACACAAAGTCGAAACATTGCAACTACTTTGTGACTGCAATATTTCTCAGCCTTAAACCATATTTATACATCATAATTAACAAGTTTCGTAGTATGTAAAGCGTTATTTCTGTTATTTAAGTATAGTATACGCATCGAAGTACTAAAAATGCTTCAAATAATATAGTTATGAACACAGGCACTGAGAAGTAAACAATTTCATTTCCGGCTAAACTAAAACAATGTGGTGGCGCGTTGATTATATTACACTTAGTTTATCAAATCACTCGAGCAGTTTAATTCCCCATAATAATTTAAGTCATATTGTAATATAAATGCAAACAATATATAATTACGTCTTGTAATCCGTTTTAGAGATGGCGTATTAATGTCACTTATTTTTATTTAAGTATTTTTCCATCTGACAGTTTCCATTTGACAGGAACAAAATGAACGAATGAACGAATGATTTTGGCATAAAGTAGTCGCAAACCCGAAACAATGTGTGCACACGGCGACCACACTTTATGTCACTTTGTGTCATGTGTCGACCCTTCCCCATTTCTGGTAACTGTGTCGACACGGCGACGACTCTGCGACTGGAATTGTGACCGAAACAGACGGTGTCGACACAAGATGTGTCAACACCGCGTCGTAACGGCGACTGGAAATGGTTGTATGGGTGGTTAACCAACCAAATACAAAACCGCGGATACGAAACCCGTGGATCAGTCACTGAACGACCTGACTTCAACCTACATTATTTGATCATGTAATGTTTTCATCTACCCTCAACTAGCTTAAGGAGCCATTTGAGGGTAGATTTTGTTTACTTTTATTTAAATACCTAAATACCTAAAAGATACAGAGTATAGCTATTCCCCACCCGCTACTCGTCTCTCGTCTGCGGGGAATTAGTAATTTGGGTAGGTTATTATTTATCCAATCTACTTTTTATTGATTCTCCATACAAACTTCTTTATTTGAGAAACAACTATAACGCCTAGATAAAGTGTAATAGCAGTTATGCAATTCGAGAATAACTTACATTAACTATCAGGCGATGAATCATCTCACTTTCACCTCGCTTTACACCCTCTTACGTATGATTTCTGGGATAAAAACTATCCTATCTCCTTCCTCGGGACTCAAATCTCGATACCAAATTTCAACTAAATCGGTTCAGCGGTCTAAGCGTAAATAGGTAACAGACAGACATACAGACACTATCGCATTTATAATATTAAGGAAATATGGAAATCGCGTTAAAGGAGATTCATGACCAGGGGGCTGTCCATAAATGACGTCATCGATTTTTGACGATTTTTGACCCCCCCCCCCTAAAATCATCCAAAAATCATGCTTCGAATGACCCCGTTTCCTCGTACGTCATGCTACCATCATCCGACGTCCAGACCCTCCCCCCCCTAATTTGAAATTACGTAATTTATGAATAGCCTCCATGGGTAGACACTGTAAAGACAGCCTTCCGCTATCCGCTATTAAGTATATTTATTAGCTCACAATAATGACACAATAACGTATGTATAAATAATTTGTACCTACTGACAAATTCACTCTTTACCTATGCCGTGGGCTCAGCGGTCGCCAATAAATATGAATACTTAGCAATTTTGGGCCCTTTCTCAGTAACTTCATCGATTCAAAACCTGGTTAAATAACTTTAACCTGGTAAAAAAAACACAACATGTGTCTAAAACACACCATTTTTTTTAACAATGTTTGCACAAAAGCTAAAAATATGAAAATGCTTCTAAAAAAATGCGCAATTTTATTTTTGTTCGAACTAATCGATTACTTTTGTTTGTTAAAAAAATACTATTTATTTTAATAACAATGATAACCGCGATTTCGGGCACGCTCGGCTGTCCGCTCAGTGCTTAGCAAGCTCGGCGCCTTAACCTGGTTTCACTCTGGCTGGAAACAAGTGAAATAACAGCCCAGTTATTGCGATGTTTAATACGATTACGATTGCACATGCTCCATGTGCTTCAATATAACCCCTAAAACAATGTAATGCATTCGGTGCAGAACCTATTCAATAGAACTTTATGAATCTGATACAGTCGCGTGTGACTGTGACTTAGTCTTAATTTTTAAAACGGTTTTAGACTATGTAATTCTCAGGCCCTCTTTATTGTGTAGATTCTACTTAGCCCTCCCTGTAGGAAGTACAGGGCCCCAGGGCCGTCTTAAACTATGCTGGGGCCCTTGGGCACATAAGAATTTGGGGCCCTTTTGGAAAGTAAAGAAAGCTTAATGAAATTATCATTTTTAGGGTTCCGTACCCAAAAGGTAAAACGGGACCCTATTACTAAGACTTCGCTGTCCGTCCGTCCGTCTGTCTGTCACCAGGCTGTATCTCACGAACCGTGATAACTAGACAGTTGAAATTTTCACAGATGATGTATATCTGTTGCCGCTATAACAACAAATACTAAAAACAGAATAAAATAAAGATTTAAATGGGGCTCTCATACAACAAACGTGATTTTTGACCAAAGTTAAGCAACGTCGGGCGTGGTCAGTACTTGGATGGGTGACCGTTTTTTTTTTTGCATTTTTTTCCGTTTTTTTTTTCATTATGGTACGGAACCGTTCGTGCGCGAGTCCGACTCGCACTTGCCCGGTTTTTTCTACAACGATCTTCTATTTAGTATGGGTAATCAAATATACTGTTAATGTCTCTCCTTCAGGGCCCCCTGAGAATGGGGGCCCTGGGCACGGGCCCGGTGTGCCCTTATGGTAAAGACAGTACTGCAGGGCCCTACCAACTTTTACACCTCCAGGTCCAGAAAATACGGCAGTCTAAAAGAGGTTTTAACAGAGGAGAAGAAAATTGAGGGATGTCATAAGTTTAATGCATGTAACTAAGTATTAGCTATGTATGCAAAAGTGGCGCTTGCCTGGCGTCTACGGGACATGGTATTAGAACTATTAGACTACACACCTTTTGTGCCTGATGAGGCTTTCAATGCATTATTAATGCCATTAATAATGACTCTATTCAAATGGATGAGAGGCTAAAAGTAGAAATTGATAACGAAATTGATAAGAGACATTTAATTAAGAGGGAAGAATAATATACTGACTATTGTCAGGTAGTTACCTACTTTTTTGATGAAATTTCGACGAAAATTCCATTTCGAGAGCAAACGGTTTCCAGTAACTAAATCTTAACAAATCACATTGATTTTGATGTCAATCGTTCAATATAATTAGGTTAGGTTCTAGGTTTAATAGGTTTCAGATTATTATTATTTTTTATATTGCAAATTTTGACAAAAGGAAAACCTATAAACCTAGTCTTTCATTGTGTCAATAACATACTAAAAAATCAGGAATGGAAAATATTAAGAAGTGCAAAAATATTTTCTCTTTTTGTATGAATGAGTAGATACTTTAGTATTCTTCCGTCTTAAAGGTCAATCAGTTGTTGTGCTAGAAAATATCCCGGGGCATATTTTGCTCTATGGCCGAAAGGGGCCCTTACCTAGGGAGGTCAGCAAGCCTAATCTTGAGGTCAGTTTTGGAACCTTTACACATGCCTTAATATGTTTATTTACCACCCTAAACCACCCTAAACTATTCTAGTAAGAATTATCATGTTGTGAAAATGATGGCCTTTACAAAACTTCAATGTCATGGGAATTATTAGTCAGTACTGTTTCACAATTTTTTTATAACATTGGGCTACCAATACTTCCGTTTATAATGATACCCAAATGTATCTTAATTTGTACTAGCAGAATATATTAGTTCTGTTGTACAAGGGAAATACCTGACCTACTGACCTCTTGTTACTTTGAATGTGAATTAAAAATGTATAATTGTGTGAACCATTTTATTAAATCCAGGATTTCTCTTAGGTAATAATAGTTGTTAAATATTAATCAACTACCCTAAGGCAGGGGTCAGCAAGCTTTTGAGAAAGGCCTATTGCAGCAGAAATCGGCACTTTGTCCGTAGATTCAGGAATCCCAAAGAGACACAAGTCTTGATTTGTTTGATGATCAGTCTAAATAGTAATAAGTTTAATAATACATAATTTATTTTATGGGGAGAATGAAATAATTGAAATTGTACCTATATCCAAATATCCGCATGGCCAACCCCTGGCTTGAGATTATGTGCACTTTTTTTTTAAAGGTATATCACAATGAGTACCATATTTTTATAACTAAAATCAAATTTACTAAACAGTAAATAAACACCACATATTATGCCCCTCTCTGTCATAATAAATACCTATGAAAATTAATTTGTATGTGGTAACAAAAAATAAAATAAACTTACAAAGAAATGCCCCATTCTTTCTAAAGTAGTAAAATCCATGGCCACCAAATAAAATTCACTGTAAACAAAAACAAAACGAAAAATCACTAACAAATAAATATAAAATTAAATTAAATGAAACTTTAAAGAAACATGAATTTAATTGGAAAGATACAAAGGGTAAGGGTCTAAGTAAATAAAAAAACAAGCTGTTATTTAAAAACTCGCACCTAATACTTATTAATATTTATGTCGATACTTACGTATGAATTAAATCCAGCAGGCACCTTGTAGTTCCAGAAACAAAGCACTTTCCTTTCTGTCTCTAGAAACTGTTAGCAAAATACATGGTGAAGCTGAAGCGTGAGCTCAAGCTTAATCGGTTCAATATTTTCACTCATTTTGATCATATAAACCGCAATATTTTTGAACCATGTAAACCAAATTCATTCACAAACAGAGAAACAACAAATCAATCAAGATATGCGTTCCGGTTTACGTTTTAAACCGTCATTTATCATGTTATATCCTAAATATCCCTTGAAATATGTTTATAGATCAAGTGTGTATCTTAAAATATTGTTTTTGCAAAAATGCTACTTTAAAATATGTTACAAGTTAATCATCAATTTTGAATTTAATATTTTTGAACAATCTTGGGCTCCTTAGTATCGTGGATTTGCGTATAATGAATGAATCGTAACGATGATGACAGTTTGCGAACGTTTAGAAATCGGAGAAATATATTTTACCTTTTTAATTTTCTGACAACCAAGATTTACTCTACTTTTTTCTTCTTTTCTCTCTTCTATCACTCTTCAGTCTTCATCGCATCAATAGCAGGAAAAGTAACACATAAATCACATAGGTAATAAAGGAATTTACTAATTTCGATGTTCTTTGATAATCGATTAGCAGTTTTGCCCTAGTCGATATCTGACATATCGAATTGATAACAAATCATGAAGCCCTCCTCCCTACCCTCCCTAGTGATAACATTTTCTGGTGAGGCGAGTGTGTAGACTGTAGGTGTTGTGCGAATAGCCTAGGCTCTGTAGCGGCTATCGCAAGTATCGCATAATCAGTCAGTTGCTACGTTTATACACTAGCAGGTTGACGTCCAGTGTTTTCTTATTATTTACACCCTTGTATTAAATTAAATCAAGTTTCTGTGCGATAACTTTATAATGGCAGAGAAGCAACTGAAAAACAGAGTTTGCATAATCGGTTCAGGCAACTGGTGAGTTTCAGTGTCTCTGATGAATAATATTATCTTTGTTTGTTTTTACGGTGAAACTAATTGGCCGTGTAAGATGATTTTATAACCTTACGCTACAGTTTTGTGCGATGACATAACAAGGATCGTTTATGGTTCTATCTATTTGAGTATTTAGCCATGCGGATATGCAGTTTATTTTTGACCTTCAATATCATTCCGCGCTCTTGCACCTTCACATAACTTCTGCATGGTTAACCTTGTTTACAAGTCAATTTAAATATTATTGCCAACTAAGTACCTAAAGTAATTTTTTTCATTGAACAGGGGATCAGCGATTGCTAAAATTGTTGGCAAAAATGCAGCCCGGCTACCTAACTTTGAAGACACAGTCACAATGTGGGTGTATGAAGAAATGATAGAAGGGAAGAAACTAACAGAAATCATTAATGAAACACATGAGAATGTTAAATATTTGCCCGGACACAAGTTACCTGAAAATGTTGTAAGTATTCTTTATCTATAAACCTTATTTGACACATATATTATTTTAAAGTAGGTACACATGGGGCTGCTTTACCTCACTAGTGCAACAATTAGCACATTATGTAACTATGTCGAAAATCTAAAGGGCCATATGTACTATAAAACGTATGATACATGTGCGAATGTGAATAAGGTAATTCACAACTTGTGTCGATTTAAAACTCTCCCTTCAGTTGTGTTTTAATTTAGCGCCACTCATTAGGAGTTTTAAATTTTTCGCACTTGTATCGTAATGTACTATTACAAAACTACCATTATTGAATTAATATGTTAATGAAGGGAAACCTGCTGGAACACACTCTGTTCACAAGAACTTTTGTATATTGTTTTAAAGTTTTTGATTATTGTATCTTGTCAATTTAACATTAAAACAATTTCAACAACAAATTTCATAATCATAACAAATTACTATTTATTTTATTGTATAGTATAGAAAAAGTGACAATTATGGATAATTTTGCATTGCCATGGTTTTTATTATAATCTTCTTAGATATTTTTTGTAAGAATGCTAGGTATATGTCATTACACTTTTTACTGTACTGATTCGAAAGTTTATTTTCAAAATAAATGTGCCGCTCATATTCATGTTAACTATAGTGTTAGGTTAACACAGAAAATTTTTGCAACTCACAATAATTATTACGATCTTTTGCTTATTAAAGTAAGCAAAAGATCAGCACTAAATAACAATCAATGTGTATTATGTTGTTAAAAGTGAATGGGTAAAGTCCAAGTTTAATGACCTCTAATGAGATTCTAATTAGAATCATAACTAACTTGATTATTTGTTATCTGGGGCCCATTACTTGAGGTATTAGAATAATATTATTACTATTATTAGTCCACAAACTGTCAAGTTGTATGGGTTACCATGGCAACAGACTAATATGGTTTGAGAAATGGGCCCCTATTGATGCATATTTATAAAGAAGATACTTATATTATTCAGCTGGCACATTTTTTACGGTTGTTAGAATTATAATTTGCTGTCAATGATAAATTTCAAATAGACATGCTATAACAATAAATACTAATAACAGAATAAAATAAATATTTATGTGAGGCTCCCGTACAATAAATGTGATATTTTGCCGTTTTTGCGTAATGGTACGGAACCCTTCGTGCGCGAGTCCGACTCGCACTTGGCTGGTTTAATTTTTACTTGGTACAAATATTTTTTTTCCAAATTATATCATTGCAATTGCACCTGGAAATTTACAAACTTGTTCACACAAAATGAACATTTGCGTTATTAGCACCAATAGCGTTAACCCATCAAGTTCCATGGACGCGATATGGCGTCCGATTGTCAATAAAAAATCAGTTCTAAATTATAAACTTCAAGGTCGTTTTCTGGCTGGCAAATTTAGATCCCTGGGACTTGGCTTAGTAGCGCCTTATTGACTACCAATAAAAAAGTTACCATTCATCAGAAACAACACTAAAGTCCCAGGTTAACGTTCTAATTTGAAACGTCGTCCGTTGGCACTGCATGCGTTCCGCGTGTGACATCTATTTCGGGCCTACTACCTTACGCGTTCACTGCCAATGTCGCTCAATACTCAATGTCTCGTTATGTAACTGCTGCCGGCTACGCAACATATCTATTTTGTATACATAAGAGCGATTAAGATGAAGACCGCTAAAAGGTAAAATGGAGCTGGGACATTTCAACTTTATTTGACAAATACAAAATAAATATTTTGGTTTAATTATTTTTAACACTTTCTCTACATGTATCGAAATATCGAAATAGGTACGATTTAATTTGCCTCACTAAAAAAATCGCGAAGTTAGCTGTTTTTAGGGTTCCGTACCCAAAGGGTAAAACGGGACCCTATTACTAAGACTTCGCTGTCCGTCCGTCCGTCCGTCCGTCCGTCCGTCCGTCCGTCCGTCCGTCCGTCCGTCTGTCACCAGGCTGTATCTCACGAACCGTGATAGCTAGACAGTTGAAATTTTCACAGATGATGTATTTCTGTTGCCGCTATAACAACAAATACTAAAAACAGAATAAAATAAAGATTTAAATGGGGCTCCCATACAACAAACGTGATTTTTGACCAAAGTTAAGCAACGTCGGGAGTGGTCAGTATTTGGATGGGTGACCGTTTTTTTTTTGCTTTTTTTTTTGTTTTTTTTTTGCATTATGGTACGGAACCCTTCGTGCGCGAGTCCGACTCGCACTTGCCCGGTTTTTTATATTTTTCACCTCAGAAGCTCGAACAATGGTACTTTGCTTCTTAAAAATAGTGAGCAGAATGCGATTTTGCTCACTGAGTGAGACAAAATGACATTCAAGTGACCTTTATTAAAAATTGTGATTAATTTAGTAGCTCGTAAGTTAAATTTCACTTGTGATATTTCCGACATGATTGTAAAATTGTTATGGAATAAACTATCTATCTATCTATCTATCTATCTTTATAGTCAAATGCCATTTCAACATGCGGGGTCTAATACAAGTTCGAAATACTTGGGTTCTATTATCTCTGTCCCTTTCACACTGTTAGCAAAAAGACACAGACAAAAAAAAGTTAAAACGACATTTAACGGTATATTGAGGGTTTATAATAGACCCCCGAAAACTTCAGACCGCATCGTTCCAAACCACGTACGAGTATGAATTCTTAATAATTAATTACTAAAAATAAAGTTTAAGATTTGATAAAGACTGATACATTACTATATTTTATGTATTTTATTGTACAATTAAAATAATGAACTCAAAAAATACACAGATTATCACGCAAAATTAATTATTTTACTTTTAAGTTTTTCTACCATAGTTGACAAATAGTTCGTATCCGCAATTCGGACCGTATCTTACAAAGTTTTTCTTTTACAAAAAAAAGTTGTCGCTTGAAGTTTCAGTTGATGTTCGTTATTTCCATATTATTTTACTGAAATTTATTATTACGTTTTGTTTTTGTGTTCGATTGCGGTAATTAAACTTAATTGTTTGTATATCTTAAGAAAACATGAGTGCAGGTGATGAAGAAGGATTACATTTTTCAAGTTGTCTAATAGGTATGTTCTCACTGGTCAGGTGAAAAATATTGTGTACACGAGATCAAAGTTATATACATCTCATGCGCTTTTGAGTCCCTTACTACGCTCAAGATTCTAAATTAGATTATAGAACTCGGGACTCAAAATAAGCACTCGAAGAAATATCAAACTTCGATCTCTTGTTGTACAAATAACTATTCAATGATACTTTACCTAATGATTTAAAAGTGATATTCTAGTCTAGTGTGATATTCTTAGAACTACATAACGTCATCTTTTATTAAAATAAATCTCACACTTGATATGGTTATTAACTTATTAATATAAATTTTAATTTCATAAAATATTATATTGCTTCGGAGCGCCTATCCGAAGTCAAAATCTTGACGTGTTTATCTAATTAGTAATTACATATATTACCTATTATATTACTTATATGTATTAATTATATCTGCAGTGATTACTGATTACCTTATGATAATATTAATAACACGTCAATCGTAATTTCATCAACGACATCATCGTCATGATTATAATATATTTTGGACAATATTATGGCTCGGAACCGGTATTTTCTTCATACAAAATATACCATTATTACGTTCTTTTTCATTCTTTGGTTTATTATGAAATTTTTAATGGGGCAATCTTATAATACGAAGTTGATACCTAAATACATGATTCAGTCCTACGTAAAGAACATAAAATAATTAAAAATATTGTGGGCTATTTCGGGGTTTAAAAAAAACGGGTTCCGAGCAGTGTTGGCCGAAAGTTAATTTGAATTGAAAATGTTGGCCATTAACCATTATAAATTGAACCTTAAACCGTAACGGACGATTACAGTTTACGATTCAATTTATAATGGTTAATGGCCAGTATTTTCAATTTGCATTAACTTTCGGCCAACACTGGTTCCGAGGCCTGGATGTTGGACATAGGTAGGCCTCATTTCAGTATTCGAGAGGGCTTTGGTTTTAGTGATTGGACCCCGCAAGTCCCAGAATTACAAAATGCAAAATAACGTCAAACTCCTGTTTAGACATCTTTGACTATGCATAGATGCATTTCCTATGAAATCGTGTGTGCGGTACTTTCGGTGAGAGGCAGAGGCAACTTTTCGATTGAGACAATATTGTGACGGTGGGAGTTGAGGGGTTAATCGTACCATCGCCCACACTGTTAACTGAACATCGGTGGACCTTATGCCTTTTGTAGTAAGGTCCACCGATGTACAGTTAGGAGTGTTGCTGTTTGTACTTTCACATTGAAACTAGATGTCAAATATATAAGCACCTATCTAATGGAAAGAGTTGAGTACTTTTTGACTAAGATAAATTATCTGCGATGCGAACCTTAATATGTATATCCGTTTGTAAATCCATATAATCCCAGTATTGACAAATTTTGCGTAGGTGTATTGGATAACAAACTCGATTGTTATGAATAAAAACCATACATATTAGGTCTTGGTTGTTTTCTGAGAGCCTACCGCGAACACCGAAGTTCGCAAATTACAGGTGCCTTTCTTTTTACTCCAATTAAGGTGTCATTAGATTGACAGAGAAAGATGCCCGCTAAGAAAGAGACGGCTAGTCTTTCTCATGCTGGTTGAATTTGATTATCTCCTGATATTTATTTATTTATTTATCTATATTGTCATTAAACTTAAACGGTATTGTGCTAAACCGGATTTTATTATTAAACAATGTCTATTTCAATTCAAACCCCATATGTGAGTATTTAAATAAGTTTTTGGCAAAAATATCATTTTTGGTACAAGCTTTTACCGCTGACTGTACTTTTCTTATGACAGACAACTAATACTCATCGAGACAATTCTAAAAACCCCTAACACTATTAGGTTGCGTTGTTTCATCACAGAGTTCCTATTGCCACCTCCTGTCTCCATCATCAGATCAGGATGACAGTACCATATTATTGTATTGTCATCAGAACTACATACAGCTGCCAATTTTCATGACGCTACGATCCTTGTAAGATGGTTAAATAAGTTACCTTAGATTCCATTACATAGTTCCTATGGCCACCTCCTGTCTCCATCATCAGATCAGTTCGACAGTACCATATTATTGTATTGTCATCAGAACTACATACAGCTGCCAATTTTCATGACGCTACGATTCTTGGAAGATGGTTAAATTAGTTACCTTAGATTCCATTACATAGTTACATACAGGTCGACCTAATAAAAGCTTGTTAAAAACAGGCCATGTGCTCAACCAGTTATTAGATTTTTTTTTTATATTTTAGATACTACAGTGACATCGTACAATTTAATTATCCACACTCTCGTTTCCGTCAGGTTGCCATTCCAAACGTAGAGGATGCGGCGAAAGACGCGGACATCCTCATCTTCGTGGTGCCCCACCAGTTCGTGAGGACGATTTGCTCCACCCTCCTCGGCAAGATCAAGCCTACGGCAGCGGCGCTGTCTCTCATAAAGGTAAGGTAGGAGATACGCGGACATCCTCTCCGTGGCGCCCCAGTTCGTGAGGACGATTTGCTCCACCCTCCTCGGCAAGATCAAGCCTACGGCAGCGGCGCTGTCTCTCATAAAGGTAAGGTAGGAGAGACGCGGACATCCTCTCCGTGGTGCCCCAGTTCGTGAGGACGATTTGCTCCACCCTCCTCAACAAGATCAAGCCTACGGCAGCGGCGCTGTCTCTCATAAAGGTAAGCTAGGAGAGACGCGGACATCCTCTCCATGGTGCCCCAGTTCGTGAGGACGATTTGCTCCACCCTCCTCGGCAAGATCAAGCCTACGATCAAACGAAGGTTGCCAAAAAATTAGCTATTTATTTTACTGTAATCACTCCTTACAATTTTAGAATATAAAATCTCGTTTCGAAACTAATATACATTATTACATCAATTATGAAGTTGCCATGAAATTTTGCGACTGGGTGTAAATGTATATTCTGTTATAGCCTTTACATTGTACTTACAACTGAATTGCTATCATTGAAACCTTAGGAAGTAATGTGATTTGGCAGGGCTTCGACATAGCGGAAGGTGGTGGCATTGACCTGATCTCGCACATCATCACGAGATGCCTGAAGATCCCTTGCGCGGTGCTGATGGGTGCCAACATCGCTTCCGAGGTGAGTCTTAGTTATATAAAGCAAGAGCTTATACTATGTGTATTTTTCATATATCCGCAAAGTTGCGAGACGTATATTTTAATGCTACGAAACGATTCTGAAATATTTTTTTAGTTTACTTTTAGTTTTAACCACAACTTTGTACATTGTGATCACTTGTGATAATTGTGACGTCGCGTCAGTAAATGCGATGTTTTGAGTAAAGTCAAACAAAGTAGTGATATATATGTAAATTGCTTGCTGAATTATTTTATAAGGGCAAATATTGTTTTTACATTATCTATGAAAGTGTGTTCATTTGGGCCTAAACTAACTACCCTAAGTCCTAATGGAGCTCCCACATTAGCTGTATAAAATGTTATATGTATAACAACAGGACAACATAATAAACACTAACGTCACACATTAGACATTACATTTCAAAATAAACAATTAGAATTAGTTAATGAAATAAAATTTTTAGGCGTCTATCTGGATAAAAATTGTAACTGGAAATATAACATGGAAATCCTTTGCTCCAAAATTAATGCATTCATTTATCCCCTTAGACAACTTGTAAGACTTGTAAACAGAGAGACTGCAATTACTGCTTAGGGGCTATTCATAAATTACGTCATTTCAAATTAGGGGGGGGGGGTCTGGACATCGGATGACGATAGCATGAAGTAGGAGGAAATGGGGTAATTTGAAGCATGATTTTGGGATGATTATAGGGGGGGGGGGGGGTCAAAAATTGTCAAAAATCGATGACGTAATTTATGGACAGCCCCTTACTACGGTCATGTCCAATCAATAATCACGTACAGCATTGTATTTTGGGGCAACTCAACAAATTGGCACCAAGTATTTCTTATGCAAAAGAGGTGCATACGTGCCATTGTCGGAATACGGACCTGGGAAAGCTGCGAACCCTTTTTTAAAGACCTTGGCATATTGACTGTTCCCTCTTTATACATATTGGAATGCCTAATGTTTGTTAAAAAATATGACAGTCGTTTTCCAAAAAAACCGCATAACCCAGCACGTAACTTCCGACAAAGAGACACACTTTTACATCCACGTGCACACTGCGCACTTTTTAGAAAAAGCATTTTTAGTATGGCTGTAAAGTTTTTTAATAAACTACCAGAATCGGTACAAACTTTACCGATTAACAGATTCCGCAATACGTTGAAAACTTTATTGAAAACCAAGTGCTACTATGACATAAACGAATATTTAAATGACAGCGAACTTTTTTGATGCATGTAAGTAATTTATTATGTATAGAATATAGGCCTTAATTTGACATTTAACAATTAGTATTTTGACAATATTTGATGAGCACGCAGTATGTAAATAGTTGACTTTTATTATTATTTAAGGATGATGACAATTAATTTGTAACTCACGAGCTACACCGCCACTCACGTTAAATATTTGTATGCCTCATACGGCCAAAAGTGGAGCACTTAATTATATGTATGTAACACCTGTTTGTAACATTACCTGCTTTTCGACAAATAAATGAATTGATTGATTGATTATCGCGTTGGACTTACCTTTCCTTGCTTTAAATTTTGTTTTAAGTTCAACTTCCAGAGTCTTTAATAGTAATAGCTTATTGATTGATAAGCATTTCTAAACAGCTTATCGAATCGTCATTACATAATATTATGTCACTATGTAGAATTGTTTTTGTTTTTATAAAATATTACACAAGAGTAATTTTTAGTATCCGAGATAACTTTGTGTCTTTAGTTTGTTTGTTAATTTCGTTATTGAATCATGGAATGTACTTTGGACTTGATAAATAATGTGGGTGAATCAACTTTATCTTATCACTAGTTGCCATGGTTACGGTCTCCTAGGTTACTCTTAAAATACTAGTTATTTCGTATTTAAATGAACCAAACTTGAATTTTTTTTGGTATTTATAAGGCCTTTCCATAATGGGACATCTACTAAGCACGTTTGTAGAACATGGTACAGCAGCTCTTCTAAGAAACTATGCTACTATTGTCTCCTAGCTGATGGGACAGAATAACAACAAGAAATAGTTGATCAACCCAAGTACAAGGGTTATTAATTAACACAAAACCCATATTGTTCTTTTTTTCATTGACTCATGCGGACTTAATGGTCTTGATTCAGTTATTATCTTTAGTAAGAAATATCCTATTTTTGTAGTAGACCTTTTGCTTTCCTCAAACGTAATTTTCCTATGTGTTAGTAAATAATGTTAGGTATCTTTTATAGTGTCTTAGTTTGTGTTTAGTTTATATAGGTAAATAAAAAAAACACTAAAGAGATACAAATAATACATAGAATGAAAAAAAGAAATCCCCCGAGTTCCGCAGACGCGATTTCGAGTCAGCCCAGATTCAATTCTAAATTTAAGTCGTTAGTATAGTTTTTTGGCTGGCAAATTTAGATCCTTGAGACTCACGGTTAAATAATACGACTCGCACACGAAACAAGCTCCAAGCGGGCACGCTGGACGCTCATGCTGACTGCAATATTTAGGTGAAAACAAATGCGTGCGTTCCGTAGTCCGTAGAGGGCCTACCGCAAACCACGTTCGACGTATTGCCTCTACGTTCGTTTTTGTGATTCGTACGTAAGTGTGACAGGGAGGCAACGCATCGAACGTGATGGTGTGGGTTACAGGATCGAAAATTAATATTGATGTATATCAACAGGTAGCCGATGAGAAATTCTGCGAGACGACGATAGGCTGCCGGGACGTGATGCTCGCGCCGACCATGCGTGACATCATCCAGACCGACTACTTCCGCGTCGTTGTCGTCGACGACGAGGATGCCGTCGAAATTTGCGGCGCGCTCAAGGTAGGACACTGCGACTTACATTACTGCTTACTTTACATCACAGTATTCTCAGTAGACAACTGCGACACTTTACATCACTCTCGTTCATCAATGGAAAGCGCACACAGGGATGCGTAGAATGTCAGGGTGACCCAGTCGGAGATTAAGGAGCCCACAGATTACCAGTTCGCCGGACGATATCAGCCTGTAAGTTGTCCGGAACTGTCACAGGCCGATATCGTCCGGCGAACTGGTAATCAGTGGGCTTCTTTACATGTGCCACCCCGACGCTCTATAGCGACAAAGCGCAATCTTCAGCACGGCTATCCAGACATTCTACGCGTCCCAGTGTGCACTTTCTTTTGACCGATGCTGTCGAGTTGAAGCTAGGGTAAACATCTACGAAACAACGATAGGCTGCCGCGTGATGCTCGCGCTGACAATGCTAGACATCATCTAGATTTACTACTTCCGCGTTGTGGTCGTGACTAGGACGCTGTTGAGACTGCGGCGCACTCAAGGCAGAAATTTCGCCAGAAGATGGCATTGGTAAATCCATAGACTCCGGCTAGGACATCCTACGCGGGCCTCTTCGTGCATATTCTTTTGGAAATTTTCAAAGTGGTTACCTTATAATCATGTGCGGGTAATAAGCTCCTAGAAACTCTTTGGTACATTGCAAGTTAACTAATTTATTTTTATACGCATACAAACTGCTTCACTGGTTTATGTAAATAAGTAAACATGCTCTGATAAATAGTGATAAATTCTGTTAGGTGCACAACGGAATTTAATATAGCTGCCAGTAGAGTAGTACGGTAGAGAAACAAACAGCAAAGTTTGCACTGCATATATTTTCGTACTCATGTTTACTTTGGAATGAAATTTCGCTTACTACTTAGTTGTGCAAATTGCTACGTTGCAATTTCAATCCTTCCCCGTTGACTTAGAGTTCAAAATTGCAAAGTCAGCTTCGAGATAATTCTAAAAGGAGGAATAGTTCTGAAAATATATGTAGACATTGATTGTCATCGTATATTCTTATTTATCTGACCTACAGTTAACCTTATTTTCTTGGAGTAAGGTTTACGAATTATTAAATATGTTTTAGTCATGTTGAAGGCAAAGATCGAATGACGTCATTATGCAGTTTGTACCTATAGTTGGCTGCATCTCATTGCGAATTATGCAACACCTATAATATCATAAATAACGTCAAACATAGCTTTTTGTATTCTTTATTATTAAATGAACTCGAAACTGAAATAAACTGACAAATCATGAATTTTACAAGAAGTAGGGGTCTAGGAATTTTGGATCCTTTTTTAATTCGCCGATTTTGGTTCAAAGAATGTTTTTACATATGAATTTACCTTGTGAAATTGTGACCTTATACATGTTTTAGATATTTATATTTATTCGAGCTCGAGCTATTTATTTTTGAAGACTCAACAAGAATTGCAAAAATTAAATCTACAAATTTAAGGAGGGTATTTTAAACACTTCTGACACTGACACATCTCAATTGTTGTGGTTGCAAAATTTTGCGCTTTAGATGTCGCTACCTAACATATTCGTCAAACTACGCAATGCAAATTTTGCGCAAAGTGGTTGTAACTAGTAGAAACAATTTATTCCAATTAATAAATTGCGCACGATGTACTGTTTCCTTTCAGACATGTCTGACAATCTGTCTGTTGTATTCTTCCGCAGTCTAGAGGTCATTTAAGGCTTAACTCGTTTTAATAGCTTCTATAACAGTCTTTAATAGCTTAAGGCGACTAGTATTTACAATGACCTTGGCAATACATAGAGATCATGTAACGTCGGATTTATTTAACTAGATAGAAAAACCGTACTTCCGACTCTTCCGAGTTAGTCAGAACTTGTCGGCGCTATGTGGCGCCAACTAGCACATTCAGTGCCATCGCGAGCTACGCGCTACGAGCGTAGCCGATTACAAGGGGAAAAACCGTATGTATCGAAAAGCGCCTACGGACAGAGAATTCGTCTAGCGGGTCGCCTGCGTGAATGTGCTAGAGTTACCACATTTTTGCTCTTACTAAATCTTCTTTACAATTCTTCTACTTAGGTACTCTTATACTAACTCTTCTTTTTAATTTATGCAGAAATAGGTCAAGTCAAGATGGTGGGCTACCTAAATGAGGCTAGAAATTTTCTTCTGTTAATACCTACTACATAGTATGTATAGGAATTTCAAGCATTTGACCGTGAGATTCTATCATCCCAGATGCTTTGAACACTTGAAATAGCATTAATTAATATTTTATTGTAATACCAATTAACAAGTTAGTCAGTATTTATAATCTATAGTACATGTGACCTCTTTCGACCGTTGACAACGCGTTAGAATGGAAAGTTCAGAAATAGAGCATTCCGTGTACTTCAAACAATAGATAATACAGAGTCTAAAAAACATCATTTGTGATGCAAAGTACAATAGTCGATAACGCGACGGTGTCTATTCAATTATTATGACTAAGCGGTTGATAACTATGTTGAAGCCAATGATTTATTATAACTTAATATATGTTATAGGATAGGCGTTCCAAAATTGAAGCGCTTACCTTGTGACAAATTGTACAAGTTGTCTTTAGTCGCACCTGGGCAAGCGAGAAATGTGCACGTGCTAACGAGCTCCCGCTCATCGAAAGAGAAAGAGACAAGCTCATGTTTAACAACGAGGATGACAAAGATGAATGGATCCGAAATTTCATAAAAAATAACAGTTTTTTTCGTAGGTATAGAAATACATATGGAAGTATTTACGAGTATAACATATCTATAGTTATATAATATCATTGGTCAAAATAATCCCAGGATGGCAAATATTTTTTCACCACACCAGCTCGGAAAGGCTTACTTTGCACTTCAAAAACTGATAGCAAAGTTGCATTTTATTCGCATGTGAGGCAAAGTAATCAAAAATTTTGAGTTGTTTTATTATGTTTGCTGGTGGAATTGACTTTTAAATGATGATTTTGGATGATAAATATTTAATAACATTCATTTGGATTTTATATGGTTTGATTTTGTTTGTTATTTTACATTTAATATTTGCTTCGGGTTGGTGTGGTGAAAAATTTTGTGTTTCACTCGGGGGCAAGTTTTGTTTAATCCTCGTGCTTTGAAACCCTCGCAACGCGCAAGATTCCATTTTTCGAACCACTCGCTACGCTCGTGGTTCAATTTTGGAATCTTTCGCTTGCTCGGGTATCAATATTAGCACGAGAGGTTAAACAACAACTTGGCCCCCTCGTAAAACAAATAACTATTGGAGCATTCGCTACTTTTGATGCTGACCGTACATAAGACATTGAAAACATAATAAAAATTAAATACATACAATTTACAAACGCGATCTTATTCCTATAAGGGACCTCGTTTAGTCAACCTAGTGGTAGTAGTTGTTACAACTGTCGAAATAAATAAATATTAAAACATGTTTCAACTTGTCCAGAACATCGTAGCTGTGGGCGCGGGCTTCGTGGACGGCCTGGGCTTCGGCGACAACACGAAGGCTGCCGTCATCCGACTCGGTCTCATGGAGATGATCAAATTCGTGGACGTGTTCTACCCCGGATCCAAGCTCAGCACATTCTTCGAGTCCTGCGGGGTTGCTGACCTTATCACCACTTGTTATGGTAAGTTATTATACCATTCTATTTATTTGGACGACCGGTCTAGCCTAGCGGGTAGTGACCCTGCCTGCGAAGCCTCCTGGGTTCGAATCCCGGTAAGGGCATTTATTTATGTGATGAGCACAAATATTTGTTACTGAGTCATGGATGTTTTCTATGTATTTAAGTATTTGTATATTATATATATCGTTGTCTGAGTACCCACAACACAAGCCTTCTTGAGCTTACCGTGGGACTTAGTCAATATGTGTAAGAATGTCCCTATAATGTTTATTTATTTATTTATATCAGTTCAGGAGGAGGTGAGGAGAAGCGCTCTGTTGGCCTAGCGGTAAGAGCGTGCGATTTCCAATCCGGAGGTCGCGGGTTCAAACCCGGCTCGTACCAATGACTTTTTCGGAACTTATGTACGAAATATCATTTATATTTACCAGTCGCTTTTCGGCGAAGGAAAACATCGTGAGGAAACCCGACTAATTCCAATAAGGCCTAGTTTACCCTCTGGGTTGGAAGGTCAGATGGCAGTCGCTTTCGTAAAAACTCGTTCCTACGCCAATTCTTGGGATTAATTGCCAAGCGGACCCCAGGCTCCCATGAGCCGTGGCAAAATGTCGGGACAACGCAAGGAAGATGAGGAGTTCCCAATCTTTTTCAGTCCCGCAGCGCACTTGCAAGTTTAAAATTTAATCTCGGCCCCCTTACCAACCTAGCTTGGTTCGATATAGATAGGTATATGGCGAGGAGGATTGCCTAACGGCGCCTCTTTACTGTATCCGGCGCACCAGGGCGCCTCGGTGCACAGTTTGGGAACCCCTGATCTATATATTTCTCTCTTATCGTTTAGCTTGCGTTCTCAAGTTTTTCTTTGGAGTACTCTGCTTTCCAACTTTTCAGTTTATTTTCACTGTTGAGTACAGCTACATGCCTCTTCGTCACTCCTCGGTTCTTTACTTTCCATTCACTGGTCTAATTGATGGTGTCTACACAAAAAGTAAAAAAAAAAAACGTAAGTAACAACATGACGTAGCCGTCATTTGACTGGGGCTGATGGAAATGATTAAATTCGTGGATATCTTCTATCCTTGCTCTACCCATGTTCTTAACTTTGGGAACAGAGGGCCTCCTGCTATCACCGAAGTTCGCATATTGCGGGCATCTTTCTCTGTCACTCTAATTAAGCCTTAACTGGAGTAAAAGAGAAAGGTGTCCGCAATTTGCGAACTCCGTCCAGAACTGTCTTAGCGAAGGTAAGATTTGCACAGGTTGAAACGGAACCATCGACCGAAACAACACGTTAACGACACCCTTCGACTAGAAATGAGGGCTCGAAAAACTTAGGCGTCCGCTACTCTGCCCTCCTAAGCTAAAAAACCGTATTTGCAGTCAATTTGTATGAAAACTGAATGCAAATACGGCTTTTTAGCTTAAGAGGGCAGTACTATCCTCCTATAGTACTTTTGATGAAATTTACCATATTAAAATAGAAATAGAGTTGCAATTGTTTTGTTTTGTTCAATTTTCAAACAAAACAAACTCAACTCTATTCCCTACACTATAGGTTCAAATTTCAGTGGCAAATTTTGGATTTTTCATTTTTATGGCTGGGCTTTAGGAGGCTATTGGAATCAGGTAGCGCGATTGCGTGCGTCTTGGGCATTTGTCAAATTTTATTCATTTTTGCGCACGATTATGATAATAGCTCACGCAATTAAATTACAGAAGACTACGTAATTTGCAAAAAGTCAAAGTGAAAGTCAAATATTTTATTGCATTTGATGTGTACATTTCATGCTTATTTTATAGCTTAAATCTAAGTACAGTTTAAACATGAACCCTGAGAGGGTATAGCAACATTAAATTTTAATAAACAATAACAACTATTACAATCTTTTCGAAGTGCTTTTCTGTTCGCATCCAAATGTATTTAGCATGTCTAAGTCATTGCAAATCAATAAACGAACAACAGGCAACTATACTAATGAGTCTAATGATATATGAGTACCACTTGACCATGTTCGTAATTGGTTGCAGTTATCTCTTCTACACAAGAACAATTAAAACAGGTTATCTTGTCTGATAATATCTCTACAAAGACTCGTTATCATTGATATTGAGTATAGTTCTTTATCGCTACTGAGGCATAGGTTACCGTGCGGTATCTCGTTACCTTAGATGGGCATTTTATAAGAATATTACTAGAGCTCACTCTACACCGACTTAAATAGCAAGTCACAGTCACAGACAGGGGCGTATTTTGAAATTTGGCGCCCCGGGCCAATACATTTCGCCGCCCCAGAAGTCAAGGAAGAAAAACAAAATGCAATTCGCTAGGGGCGCCATATGGCCCATACGCCGCCCCTAGCGGATTGGCGCCCCGGGCCAT